>NW_016163106.1:0-9268 GCF_001687245.7 Rhagoletis zephyria | reverse complement strand
TATCTACTGAGCGCAATATTGTTGCCGGATTTTGTTACATAGTATTTGTTTTTGTGTTTATTGTTGGTTACAAATTTGCATGCCGTTCATAAAAATTTATGTAAATTGTGCGGTGGTAGATAATTTTCGTTATCATCGAGTGCCGTTGCAAATTAACTCAAGAAGTAACGGCAATTTTGTAATGCGCCCCACTGTGAGAATAGCTAGTGGGCGTGGTTGAGTGAGGTGGGCTGATTTGTGGCTATGTAAAATAGGTACTCTACTCTGCAAAAAAACGACTGGGAGGAAGATAGAAGCAGGATGACTGAAGCGTACTTCAGTACTTTGCGTTCGAGCGTTATAGCTCAACCAGCCACCAACCCAACTATTGCCAACTATTCCAAATATTTACATATAATTGTGGCTTAGTTGCTTTTCTACTTCCTTGGCTACTCTTTTGGTAAACTTTTCGTCGCGTGACATAGCATTGCCGCGATACTATTCTTCGATATTTTTAAGGAGCACACGAATCGAGTTCATGACGGTATCGGAACAACACTAGTGACAGGTGAAAAAATCAACGGAAATAAGGCCAATTGACGCTATTTCGCATACTGGTGCAAAATCAAATCAATTGACATAAAATCCGTTTGAGTTTTTAATAAAATAAATTGGTGTTGGTTCATAATTGTCTTGTTTAATAGCACTCAGGATATGGCAATAACCTCCTTCATCTATGGAAACACTTACGGGGCAGTATTGAACCAGCTCATTGTCAACGCCTGGCCATCTTTTCGCTTCGCGCTGCATGCCATGCTTTATGCATTTTCATACAATTCATCTTATCTATCAAAGCGAATCTGTCAGCGAGTTTTATCTGGCATCATTTCCTTTATTTCCAAATTTTTGTTGACTCACCGCTGCTACGTCTTAGCCTTTCAAGAGCCCTCAATATTTTCATCGTTTCGGCCAATCTCCATTTTCATTGCTTTCCAGCATATACGTACGAACGATTCAGGAGAGTAATTTCTCCCGAATACGTGGCGAGTCTTCCGTCTTTTATGTTCAAAATGCAACACATGGTTTACGTCTTCTATTGCATCCCCTCCGGGGATTCATGTTTAAACTGGTATAGGAACGCTTTAAGGCATCCGTGCCCAGTGAAGAACTGGGTTAAGCAGAAGTCTACTTCGCCGAGCGTTCTGTCAAGCCAGAGTTTATAATCCGGGATACAGCGGTACGTCCAACGGTCATTTGGTGAGTTGTCGCATATTTGCTGCCAGGCCTGCATACTGGCATCCCTGGCCGCGGAGGGTTCAATTTTCTTCCCAAGACATTAGGCTGCCTCTTCCGCCATTATATCGATGGGGTATATCCAGCGCCAACCAATACTGCCTCATCGGAGAGTGTTTTGTCGCCTTGGATACTTTGAGGCGAATAACTTCGTCTTACACATTATGTTCCAAAGCAAAGAATGGGGGACTTCACTTGAGATTTTTAGATTTTTAATACCTGGCTGCAGTACGCCAGCGGTCTTCGAAGTAGCTTCCTATGAGTATTATGAGGTACCCCGATATGATTAAGTGTGTGTTCGCCGAATTAAACGCATTTTTAATGTCGAGGGTTACTACTAAGCAATATTCTTTAGAACCTCCGAGCCAACGTGGGCCACTTATTGCGTCGCGTGCCAGCTGGCTAACAAAGTTTACTGCGTGAATGATGTATCTCCCTTTTCGGAAGCCAAACTTGTTATCCGATATACCTTCTTTAGCTTAGATTTCGTTTTCGAGACGGTTGCATTAAACACGCTCAAGGACTTTTCCCGACATGTCGAGCAGACATATGGGCCTGTAACTCGAAGGTTCCGTTAGATGTTTACCGGGTTTAGGTAGCAGTACCAGCATTTGCTTCTTTCGGACTGATGGGAATGTACTCTCGGCTAGGCAAGCGTTAAATAAATCCGTGAACGACGATGCAAAATTGGTGATCGCCAGTTTCAAATCTAAATTAGGAACCCCGTTTGCTATAGATGTAGCTGCCATCTATCTTTCCAGAGACGAAGCCGCTTTCTTGGGTTATGGGTTCCATGTACGCGAAATGTCTACCACATGTCCAAATTGCAGCTTTTCCGCTCGAGTCTTGCCAGTCTATTTATCTATATTTTAATTTATCCAGTGTTGCCCGATATACCGGTCAATTATTTTAAATTACTTTATGATATGTGGCCATATTTAATTATTATTTTTTTACTTTTTTTATCTTATTTTATTCCAGTTTGTTTTATTTTATTTCAAGACAGTTTTTAGGTCAAGGTAGTTTTTTTACACACACACATGTAAGTCGCGAGAGAACATTTATGTAATATTTGTGCACCAGAAAAAAATGTTACGCAATAATCATGATGCTTGAAGAATTAAAAGGTAGTTTTTCTCTGTCCTTACTTTATTTTCATCTTTTATTTTGATTTTTATATATATTTTCTTTTAGTATTTTTTTCACTTCGACGCAAATAAATTTAGATTAAGTGTTTCCTTAACAAATTCTTGAATTAATTTGCTTCCATATTAAGTTATTTTTTTTTACAACTATAAAATACTTTACAATCTACAATTGCCTGCCAGCAGGCCAGTTTTTGTGGTGCACTCTTTAAATCACTGAATCAATTTAAAATAATTTATTTTTGCTTATTGTAAGATTTTTTTTCGTGAATGCCTAATAAGCAGCGTGACAATGAATTCTGCTTAAAATTCATTACCTACATCAACTGCCAATTCCAATTATGGACTGCCATTTTTATATGTAGGTTAATAAATATGTACATATTCATACATATGTACATACATACGTACATGTATTAGGTTTGTTTTGTAAGGGTATTTACTTGAGAATACTAGGGCAACACAGTAATTAAAGTGTTCGTATATAAACGAAAAACAAACAATAAAAACTCAAAATTTTTAATTTAAAATATATTGCTAGCATTTCTGAAATTTTCATCTCATGAATTTCGTGAATAATGAGAAAATAGTAATGTATTTATAAATAAAAGATTAAAAATATGTATTATGAAAATTTGGTATGTATCCTTTTTTTCTGTGTTAAAAATAAAAAAAAACTTCTTATTTTAAATGGTTTTTTTGTTAAAAGAAAAAAATGTATTTTTTTTCTTTTGTAAGTTAAAGAACATACATATATTTTGGATTTTTTTTTTAAATTTGGCCGTATACGTTTTTTCTGCGTAAAAATAAATATTTTGTAGTTTTGTTTTAATTTTTTGTTAAAATCAAAAATTAAAAAAAAAAAAAAATTTTTTAGTTCTCTTTTAGTTTCCGTGAAGATGTTGAAATCGGTTTATATAGTTTTGTTGTGTAAGATTTTTACCGTTACAAATATTTTATTTTTTTTAATCAACAATTCAAAAACAAATTGTATAGTTTTCCGTTTTTAAATTGATACATTTTCTTAAACCATTATATATCTTTTAGTCATAAGAGTCTACATATATATTAAACGCTTTTTTAATAGATGATATTTTTTATTCAACTATACTTTTTTTGCTTTTATTTATTTTATTTATTTTTTTTTTTAATTTTCAAAGAACTTCAAAAAGCTCTTCGAGACTATGTATGTATATAGTTGAATTTTTTAATATTTTCATTTCTTAAAATTTGTCAGCAATAAAATTGAAATTTATAATTTTGACTTCCAGCAATCCGAATATCCTATAATCCGACCTAAATTTTCAAAAAATTTTGTATATCATGTAGATTGAAAATTTATGATAAGTTTTTTTTTATAAAGAAGAGTTTGCTTGGTAGACCTTATATGTAGAACTTTCAATTATTACCTCAAATTAGCGAGTTCTTACTGCATATAAGTAAGGATTGTTTACTTACTAGACTAGGCTATTCATACTTTTTGATTGCTCATAGCGTAATTTTGAAGTAGGGTTGTCTAAACGCAGTGATTTTTTTTTCAATAAACAAAAAGATATGTATATATAGGCCATTCCTTCGTACATATGAAATCTTTTATATTGTTTCATTATAACTCAAAATTCAAGAAACTTTTAGGGCTAAAAGCGCCGTAAGAATGGGTTCTTGTACGTCAATACTGGAAAAGTATGCAAAAGAAGTTTCGTACGTAACGTAGAGAGACGCCACTTGGTGTTTACACAAGTAAATTTAGCGAAGACAAAAGCTTTACATTCACACTTTTAACTACTTAATATGTCGTTTTCGTCACCTTCTTTGATTTTGGAAGACATTTTATTGTCTGGACGTCTTCTTTACTCTAACAGTTTGACAACTAATACATATTCTCAATTGTCTTGTCTTGTGTAAACGCAAGGTTATACAACTGTCAACATTGCCGGACTTGCGTCAAATGTCGAAAGTTGGCTTACGTTCGTTGGTTCCGTCGAATCTGGCAGTCTATATGCAAACGCATACAGTCTACTCAATTGTCAGTTTCATCCTTGAGCGAAACATGCGCGAGTTAGCCACTCTGATAGTGCCATAATGAATGGGACATTGCTTTCGATAGTAGGCTGGACATTAAGGGCTTTTGTTCTGTGTGCTAGAGTCTATGGCTGTGGTGGGCACCATCTTGCCCTCATGCTAAGTTTTTTTTTTAAAGCTTTAAGCTTTCGCAGCGATAGAACTGTAACTAAGAACGTTTTCTTACAAAATCTAAACAAAGCTTTAAAGAGATTCTCCCGCGATATATGTTTTGGTCGTGACTGCTCTCTGATAATCAGTGGAGCTTTCCTTTCCGCTAAAGAAAGCGTTTATCCTACATGCCGTATCCAGTACAAAAGCTAAAAACAATTCTCCACACATGCTTAGTGTTGGTCTTCCCTGGCTGGCTACATTGACAGAACTAAACTTCTTTTTCATAGCGAGCTAACTTAGTCTTTCCGTGCATTTATATGCCAAACTCTTTTTTCACAGGTGTCAATTGGCTAGCATTGCAAACGTTCCTTGAATGCCTTACATTTTCGTATTATTAATTCCATTCCACTGAGGATGGCACAGCGCGCTGCTAAAATTGGATCATACAAGAACATAAAGGCATAAGAGCAGACTCTTTAACTCCTAAATAGCATGACGAATAAGTAAGCAGTTCGAAATTTATTGGCGTACAATGCCCAGTTGTATAAATTATTGTAGCAAGGTGTCTATAAAAATTCATGAAGTTCATGCGAAATTTAAATATGAATTTAAAAAAAATGGAAGGAAGTTGATTGTATCCGCTTAAAGAAATCATTTCGCTTCTATATAAAATCAATGAGACATTTTTAGAGCACAAGGTGGCATGGTGTGAGATGCCTTCACCAATCGTGGTGACAGTGATTGGCGTCTCAAGTTGAGCTTTAAATGCATAAATATGTGCATAAATAAATTTGTAATAAGAGCAAACACTCACGTTTGCACTCACATATTCTAGTTGCTCTTCCAACTCGAAAAGGTGGCCACTTGGAGGTTTGCCATTGCCTACTATAGCGCATTTCATTTTAATGTTTCATGTGCCAAGTACATTATTGGCAAGCCGGCTAGGAAAAGTTTAAGTAATCGTTTTAAGATCCATTCACAAGCTGTTCCGTGCTTAAGAAATGACTTAAGAGTCGAATAAAAGGGACCGTCTGTACGTTCAAAACGATACGTATTCAGCTCTATCTCTAGCCACTGTGAGTCGCATAAAACGGACCACGGATAGACCGAATCAAGCGTTCGAAGCAGTCTCCGCAAGTTTGGTTCGAAAGTCCTGCTTTCTGTTTAAATGATTAATCAAATTGGCCATTTTACTTCCAAGGAATTCCTTCCTATTGGCAGCCATTTGCTTGACCACCAAGGCTTCGTACATAAAAGTGTTTTTCTTGCTGTTCTTACACGTTGGTTATTTTCAGACATGCCACAAATCGTTACATTACCATATGACACCAATAAGCCATGAGTGGGGTTACAGACATGCACGCACACACAACAACGAGAGGCAGCCATTTATAGGGCCCAGGCAGAAAGCCAATTGGTCAGACTCAACCAAAACTTAACCCGGCAAGACGCTAATGGCGTTGAGCGAACGAAAAATTAGCAAAGCAAAAAAAAAACATGGGCGATTGGAGAACTTTGCACAGCAAGTGGTGGCAGGCGGCAAGGGCCTCGCACCAGTCTTAAGCTATACAGCGTCAGAAGTCACGTAAATCCGAAAAAAATGCAACTAATAATAAACAATAAATCGTATGGTATTTAGGTGTGCGTGTGTGTCATGTGTTGCATGCAACACGATGACGACGGACCAGCTAAGCACAGCCCAGCCCAGCCCTGCCCAGGTCGGCACTATTGGTATGCAACATGAAGCCGTACAAACGAAACGAAGAAAGAAAGCTTTTGGTGTCGCCCATACATACAAGCTGATTTGAGCTGCCTCGACCGGCCAAAAAAGCATTGAGTAACAATACACGAGCAGCAATAATGTTGGAGTATGCCATCTGATATGCGAAAATTGGTCAAACGTAGTTACGATTGGTGCACCGCCCATTCATGCACTGCACCTCAAAATCATTCCAGTCTTAACCGCTTGGCAATTGGCTAAGTCTGGAGACGGTGAAGAAGGACTCTGAGAGTTAGCGTTGTGATTATATGCGGCCATTTTTGTTCGTTTTTAATGTTTTTTTTATGTAGCTTGGGTTTTTAGTGTGACGATGTAAAGGAGATTATATGTATTAGGTTTATTCATCAAATTTAGTAAACAAATTGGAGCTTAATTCGGTTGGACGGCGCCTTCGGTGTTAAGAGCTCTCTCTATGTCTCACTGATCTATCCTAACTTAATGTAATGTTAGGCGGTTTATCACTGAATAGTGCAGTTGCCCTATTTTGATACGCAATATAAATTTTTTCCACCCTACGCCAAGAAAAGATTGTTTAGCTGACAGAAAAAGTGGCTCTCTCAAATTCTGAAACGCAATTTTCTTTACTAAATCACGCGTAGACAATATCACTTAGCTAGTAAACGTTGACCGCCTTAAAAATATAATAATAAATCATTTGGGCATCGCATTGGTATACTGAGGTTCGGAGAGAATTTTCCTAACACTAACCAAATTGTGAGTCAATGTCGGGTGAAATTACGAAGTTAGAACGTGTGCCAAGGGTCACCCTTGTTGGAAGCAGGCGCTTCGCACCGCTTATCCTCATACTTAGCGTGCAAGCTGTAGACACTGTGTGTTATGATGCCTCGGTCCGCTCTGCCATTAGGCTAAAAAGCACTGTAGTTTCCATAGACCAGGCGTTGGTGTACTTCGACTTCATTACTGGAGAAGTAGATCGGTACGTATCGATGCTGGATCCAATGGGATGCTTCTCTACACACATCCCTAAGGGAGTGAGCATCAAAGTCCAATAAACAAATTTCGGGATGGGTTAAAGTTGGTTGGTAGAGTTGTAGGAAGTTTCAGGAACTCTCCTCCGTTAATCCGTTTAGACTTCCGGGTTGCTGCAGCATATTTCAAGCCAAGGAGACCATTATAAAGAAGGCAATTCACTTGACACGTATTAGCGTAATATCGATTATAAGGTTAAATATCTACTTTGACAACCGAGCGGCAATCAGGGCCCAGAATGACTAAACTCTCGGTTGCCTTCCAAATCAGACTAATTTAGGATCCAGAGCACAGCGCGGTTGTAGGAAACTACGTGGCTTATCAGTTGGGTGGGCATTCCACCCTTGAGGTTATCTCTGGGGGTTGGAATTTAGACTACCTGAATTAAGGCTGCCTTCTTATTTCATCGGTGGCCTAATTTAATTTTTTAATCGCTGGCTAATTTCACATGTCAAAATTAATTATGACCGCGCCAAAATACTATGGTCAGCGTAGCTGGAATTGGACTAATGAGATATATTCCTTAGTACAATTACTTTTAGACTCTAAAAAATAGGACCCGTCAAGGCATACCTGACTCAGAAACAAGGAGCACTAACTATTCCGAACGAAAAACGACGCTAAAGACGGAAAATCGTTCCACAATATATAACAGAAGTACCCTTGGCAACATGCGGAATCCGGGTCCGTTTGACTCGTACACCCCCAATAGTATCACAATTTTCACGAAATTTTGAGGGTATACGAGTCAAACGGACCACGGATTCGGATTCAGCGGATCGAAATATATTTCGGTAGGTGGGTTTCGTTAAAGCACACACCACTTTTTTAGAAACCCATGTTATACCCCTTTAATCGCAGGGTTTTGAAGAATGACGAGTTGGAATCATAACAACTTAAGTTTTTGGAAATCGCTATTTTAGCCACTGCTTAGAAAAAAGTTTCCTTTAGCGTTAAGGAAGAGATGGTCCGTTAAAGTGTTTTCTTTACACTTTCTTTAAAGTCATTGTGATATCGACCCTCCTTAGAGAGCTACTTCAATGGTGGACAGGACTGTATAATCTAGGTTGGAGAGTAGTGAAACAGAGCTCACATAGATTTTTCCTTGGTCAATGAACCATCCTACAACAGCAGCACACAATCGATGCAGGTGCTTTAGCCGAAAGCATACCTAAGCATCGCCCCAAACAAGTGCATAGTATACGAACGACTGCAAAATATATGTATGTATCTCGAATTGGGCCATGACGAATTCACGCCAAATCAACTAGCCAACTTTGCAAACCAACGAATGACAGAAACAAACCAACAACACGTCGATAATATCAACCGACACGACGCGTGCACATCAAATCCGTTTAGTTACGGTTGGTGGAAAAATTAAATATTTACATTCCACCCACAAAGTGCGCAAATACCAGCAGCCACCCAATGCCAAGACAACATGCAGCTGCAAAGAACACTTGNGCGAAACGAAATGGGAGTAGAATTTGTTACAATTTTATTACGATTCCGCTTTTATTTTATTTCATTTTGATTTGTCTATTTTCCTTTCATATTGGGTTACGCTAAATTTTTGCAAAATTTCTACACGCTTTCATTTCGCTATTATCTTGGCAGGTCCTCTTTGAAATACACTTTACGTGTTTTACTGCTAGTCGCGTCGCTTGTAAGAAAGGGATCATTGTTTGGTTGCTGTATGCATTTGCTTGTCTGTAGTTTCGAGAGCGCGCGCCAGCCAGCGATTATCTTTGGACACGGTTTATGGTTGACATGCATTTTTATTAAGCTCTTACACATGCGTCCAAGCTCTTCCAGGCTGCCACCCTCTGGCACTGGGCTCGTCAATTGGCGTCGCTTTACACACACACACACACACACACACACACACACACACACACACACA
>NW_016163105.1:18613-38427 GCF_001687245.7 Rhagoletis zephyria | reverse complement strand
TAATGTTCGGCTCCGCCCGAACTTAGACTTTCTTACTTGTTTTTTCTTTCTCATTGTTAGCTACAACTTCTAATCAGTGGCTAAAAACACAAAAAAGTGTAATTATAAAGTATACCCATTTAAAACCGCAGACCAAATCAAATTATAAATCTGCCAAACGCATACAAAGTGAAGCAGTCCGTCGGCAGAGTTACATACTCTATCCACAAAGACGTAAAGTAAGAAGCGTGCCGTGCGTGCAATGGCCAGCAGCGATGGTAGCCCACAAACAGAAGACCAAAATAAATTCAAAGCGCAAAAGACAAGGGGCTGCAGACTGCAAGACAATGGCAGCAGCACCGACTGAGAAGGTCAATTAATCACTAAGTATGTGAGCAAGAAATAAGTAAGTAGGTGCGTTAAAGCGGGCAGGGATATGGTAGAAAAAATATATGTATATACGTACATGCATACATATTAGGTATGTATGTATGCAAGTACCGAAATATTTTAGTTTCAGTGACACTGTCTCGGTTTCATCGGAATTGGTGCGTGAAGTTAAAAAAGAAATATATATAAATATAAAAAAAAAATCATAAAAAAGCACTCAACGCCAAATGTCCGAAAAATGAAAGGAATGTTAAATGTTTAGAAACATAAAACAAAGAAACGTAAATCAAAGCTTTTATATATGTACAGAGAAAGTTATTTAAGAAAACCGAATGTATGTATGTATACATATATAACAAACGGAACAAAAAAGTTAAACAGTGCTAATGAGCTTTATGCCACTATTTGATTTTGGGGAAAATGAAAAAAGAAACAATGAAGTCAAAGATCATCAGATTTCCTCCTCTGACATTACAGATTTCAGCGGGATCAAGCCTGGTAATATTCTGCTCCTTACTACATTTTTTCTATAAATAAACAGTGACAGAAAGCTCAGTAGCACATTTGAAATAAATTTAGCTAAGAGTACTTGTTTCCCCCAAAATTCGTGCGAATTTCTCGTTTTTAAGCGTCTCGTTTATTTTATCATCTTTGTTTTAGTCATTGGCTTTCTATGTATAGGTATTACTATTCGAATGCGTCGTCCTAATCGTCTTCGATTAGTTTACGCAATCGTTTTGGACCTTTTCTCCGCATTCCTCTTTGTATTCGTATTCGTCTTCATATTCACGGTCGTATTCGTCTTCGTTTTTGTATTTGTGTTCCTATACGCCTTCGTATTTGTCTTTGTTGCTATCTCCTTATTCGTATTTGACTTCGTATATGTCCTCGTATTCGTCCTCCTACTTGTCTTTGCATTAGTGTTCGTCGTATTGGTCTTGGGATTTATCCTGGATTGCTTTTCGTATTTATTTTCGTATTTGTATTTGTCTTTGCCTCCGTATTGGCATTTGTTTTCTTCTTCATATTTGCTTTCGTATTAAAAGTTGAATACTTAGTTTTTGTAAATTACCTGTTTATGTGCTTAAATTTTTTATTTGGTTTCCAACAACAAAATAAACTTAAGGATAATTATCTTTAACTAGATAGCCAATTAACAGATTAAGACACTTTTATATAGAACGCCCATAACTCACTTTGATAGAGAACTGCTTTTGAAAAATAGTCACTAATACAGGAATTAAACTTATATAAAGTTTAGATATGTTGAATAGAGTTACTTTATACCAACATTAATTGTTAAGCAATAATGTGAGGGTTAAAGGTCTTTTACAACCTTTGCTTTTACTTTACCATAAATCACCAAAAGTGTCACAAATAACGAGTATCATCAACACCACCGGCCAACTGACCCGCTTTACCAGATTATTTATTGCCTACATTTCCGTTCCCGGAAGTAGAACAACGAATATTTGTCTTCTGTAAATTTATATTTTGGAATTTTTTTTAAGTGATAATAGTGCTTAGTTACTTAAATTCTTGTAAAACGCTTTTAATTAAGCAGAGTTAATTGCTTTTGCCGAAATATATACAGTAAGCTTAAACAAAAAGTCCGAACCAATGTGAATTTTCCTTTTCATTTCCAAAAAAATTAGTAAAATCAATATAAATCTTTTCTTTGTTTTAACGGAGCTACCTGATCTACTTGGATATCGGTATAGTCTTTAGAAATATCACGACTGTTACCGTTCGAGTTTTTCCAATAGATATCGTTATTCATGTTCAAGTTCTTGTGTACGTGAATCTCCATTTTTATACCTTGCATGA
This sequence comes from Rhagoletis zephyria, assembly GCF_001687245.7. NCBI lineage: Eukaryota > Metazoa > Arthropoda > Insecta > Diptera > Tephritidae > Rhagoletis > Rhagoletis zephyria. The sequence continues at coordinate 36,231 of NW_016163105.1, read as the reverse complement.
AGATGAAGTGTATTATTTATAACTTTGGTCCGATTTCTTCCGACATCTGCAACTACATACCAGGAAAAGTCGCGAGTAATTTTTTATGAGAAGTGTATTTTAATACAGAGATCATAAAAATGTCTCACTGAAGAATAAAACTTCCAACTCCTTAAAAAGAAAGAGCGCTGTTCAACTAAATTTATCTTTAGTTTAACTCAATTTTTCGCTTCTATATTTACCTCACGCTCCCATGCCACTCAAAATATTACTGATCATAAAAGAGCATTCTGTTAAAGCGAGAGCGTACTTTTATGGGCTTTCGAGCTCTGTTTTAAGGTCAGCGACTGTTATTATTAAATACTTGCAAGTGTGTGATCACATTATTTTAATAAAAAGTAGAACACAAGGAAATATACTATTTTTATTTTTACCACTCCGAATTTAGATTTGGAACTCAGTTGCGGTTGAAAGGAGTATACGGGAAAAACTAGTTCGGGAGACTCTGGTCGATGTCAACGCATACTCCCTACTAACCACTAATCACATCACTACATATGTGTAGAACCCAAATAACAAATTATGAGAGTTTTGTGTTATAACTTCTTTATTAATGCAACATAAAATTTCGCACTATTTTCACTTATTATCAACAGAGAGTTAACAGTGAAAATGACAAAGATCGGGTCACTATAAACTGCAAATCCTAGAAATGAAATTTTACTATTCATTTAGACGGCTAAAACCGATAAATTTCGTGACCTATTCAAAAACAAATCTTACAAGGTCTAATGAAAAAATCGCCAATATCGTCTATAAGTCTTTCGAGACTTAAAATTTAACGAGGTTACTCATACGCTCTGTCCAACAGCTGAAGCAAGCATTAATTTGATACGAAACTCTCTCATTTCGCTTCCGAGAATCTAACTTAAACTCGTTTTCTGACTCGGCAGCACTGTCAAATAAAGTTGGGCTGAAAGGCTGACAAGCAAAATAGCGAGCTGCCACTAGATTAGGGCTGTCATAATCCTGAATCAATCGATCGTGACACTTATTCCCTAAAAATACAGTTTCTTTGGCTCTAGCGTTGCATTTTTTTGAAGTATTTTCTGATATTATAAGCAATGCAGTTTTGTGGTTTTGATGATGATGAAATGCTCAAGTTCTGATGTTTTTTAATCATAAAATAACAGAAAGAGAAATCTTTTGACGATGACGTAACTTGGAAAAATGTTTGGCGTTTTTAAAGTGGTCTTGAAAGCTTGCCTTACCACCATTAGCAAATTTCCACATTTCCTACTATGCGCTTCATGATCAGTTTTGCCATTTTGTATATGCATAACCAGAGGATAATCTAGGTAGGTTATCTTAAGTGAAATCAATCTCAAAAACTTATCCAATAAGGGCTGAAAAAAGTGCTTCCCTGCATGCTTCCTTGAAAGCCCTTCTGTAAGCTCTTCTTTGAGTAGCGAAAGCAAAATCCCTTCCATTTGTGCCACTCCTGACACTGACTTTCAGAAAGGCCTTTTGGAAGAGATTTTAACTCCTGAAATTATCTACTGCGCAGTATGTGTAACCCCTCAGCCGTGTACCTGTTCAGAAACTTGAACTTTTTTGGCATTTGTCTGAAGATACAAATTAAATTTTAACCAAATAAACTAAACAGAAAGAAGGTAAATTCTCCAGATATTGTTCAACATATTAGAGAAAATGTTTCATTATCGATTTTCGACTACTAGTGGCAGAAAGCTTAACCCTTTTTTCCAAAGCAAAAATCTGCTAAAACTTAGATAGGTGTCTGCATTGACCTTCATTAAAAACCAAGACAATTTAAGTGTGAACCAAGACACTAGGACAATTTGCTTAACCCAAGACAAATCCTGGAAAATCAGGACGTCTGGCAGCCCTACACTAGATACGCACAAAGCGCACCTATTCAAAAAATCTTGCTTAAAGATAACGTTTTCAAGAAGAATCATTTTAAATCCCAATTTTTAACATTAAATAATGAAGAAAATTATTATGAAAAAATTATCCACAATTATTCCCAAGCCTAACGGTAGGTCATGGCTTAATGGCAAGCTCTGCGTTAATACATAGACGAGTCGATATTTACTAGGCGCCGGGGAACAAAGGGATTTAGGGATTGACAAATCAGGCATAGCAGGTGCAAGCTTATCGCTGGCAAACACGTCAGACGTCTTGATGTGTCATGGCTAAATTTTAGACCTAGATCCCAACTTTCTTGGTAAAACTGAGGGCCAAGCTAGCTTAACCCAATATACAACAATAGTTATTTGACTTCAACTATCCATAGAGTACGATTAATTTAAATTTCATAATCATTTTGCATTTCTATTACATACAAAAATTAATTTTTGAAGACAATTAATCTAATCACTGACGCTAATCCAAACATTTAAGTTATTAAAAGCACTGTTCAATAAATAAAATTTTCTACACATATACACAAAGCCTTACAGAAAACAATTATATAATTCAAAAAAAAAAACACACAATTTGGTACACCACTCAAAAACATTAATTTTGCATTCGATGCAGCGATGTTAGAAAATTGGAAATTAGTAAAAAAGAGTGAATAAGAAACAAATAGCGCTGCATAAATTTTAAGCTGCGTGCGCATGCAAACAAATAATAATAAAAATAACAACAAATTTAGGCAAACACCCACGTAAAGCACTTTGCGATCAGCAGTACTTGCACGCCTGCGCAATGCGTGGATTAACCTTCGCTAAATAAATCAATTACGCCACAACTAAACAGATATGGTAAAAAGCTTTGCGAAAATTACGCAAAATAAATATGCAATTAGAAAATCAAATAAAACATATATGTATCGTCCTAATATTTAACTAACGATAGCACAATAGTACGAACTCATGTTGCCAAACGAACTGCTGAAGTTAAAGGTGGCGCTGCAATGGAATTCAGCAACTTTTACATAGTGCGCACCGAAGTGAATGCGCTGCAATTTGAGTAGCAACTACAAATGGCCAAGCCAATGCAAGTAACTACGAGTACATTCAGGCTTACAAGTGCTTATTTGAAAACAAAACCTAACCTATAGCTTGTTTGTTGAGCTATCTGTAGTTGTTGTTGTTGTTGCTGCCACTTTGCCGCCTTTGTTTGTGTGCACTGCAGTGCAAGTTAATTCAAGTGCATGCGTTTCGGTTCAGTTTGTGCAAACTCGAGCGTCACTGCGAACAGTTAAGGTTAATGAAACACATACCACAATGTAAATATGTGTGTATGTATGTACATATGTATGTATTTATGTATGCTCACTCAACAACTCACTCAATCAAAGCACTCTGTCTATGCACACTTTTTATAAGGTCAACTGGACTGCGCAACAAGCTGGTTGTTTGGAATGGCATTAGCAATTTTGAAAAAGCATAAAACATGAGAAGCGCTTGTACACGAGTCGCATTTATGACCAAGTGCAAGCAAGCTTCTGAGCCCAAAATGGCCCCAAGTAATACATATGCGCCATAGTTGGGTGTGGGCTGCAATGTGCCGTTTAGTTCGGCTACTGTTCATACATAGGTACATATGTATTTATGGATGTGCATATATACACATATGTATGTCAGTACGCAGTTCCCGCGGATGAATAAATTAATTCAGGCAAATAAGCTTCCATTCCATCAACGGCAGCTAATGGAATCGCTGCGGTACATTCAAGTGGCTGAATGTTCAAGTGGCTGAATGCTCATCAAGTGCCTCAAGTATGGTATGATTCGCATTATGGTTCTTCAGTTGACCTCTGTAGCAAACGTATGGACGTATATAAATATATACTTTTTAATCGTATTAGCTGGCAGACTTTCAATATATACACATACATAAGTATACTATATTAGTTTCGACTTACTTTTTCGACAACTGTCATTTGTCGAAGAAGGTGCAATTTTTCGCAGAAGGCGCCATTTCTCGTAGATGTTGCCTTATTTTGTAGCCGTTTTGCAGTTCTTTTAGACAGTTTTTATCACTGTTTTATGCCAAAGTTTATACTCGTAAACCGGTTAGCAGTCCCAGACCATTTTTCGAAAATAACTTTGTGCTACCAAAATGCCAAACGTGCTGCTGTTTTGCCTTAAAGACTGCTGTTGACCCTGACTTACGGTCGCTAATGATGATCGAAGAATTCGGAGATATTTTCATGTAGTCAAATTCAATGATCTGGTTACGTACTACATAAGCATATGATTCTGAGTTGTTTACTGTCGTAGCAACTAACCAACCATCCTATCAGGGCATTGCATTTGCTTTGAGTAATACTTTATTTTGATTTGTTCGCTATAATACCCGGATGGCTAAAAAAAAGTAAACAATTTGGAGTTGCCACCAGTTTGAAAATTTTAGTTTAATTAAATTGATGAGATGAAGTATATAGTGCAATATTAGTTTCAAACACAAGAGGTTTGAGAAGGTTTACAACACAAAATATTTGTTACGAGGGTTACCACATGTTTCAAAAATTTAATTCACTTAAATTGATAAGAAAGTCTAAATTTTATATTATGGGGATCAAACCAAAGAGATATATAAAGTCGCTTCGCCAGGCCTTCAAAATAATTTTGTATTGTTACTCCCTCCTACTACACAGTACATCAATGAAAAATAAATTGTGTAAATTTATAAAGCTTTACAAATTGAGATTTTCATAAAAATTTTCGATTTTTTATGATGGTTTTTAATTAATATTGTTTTAAAGGTATTTAGAAAAACTTGCATTCCTTATACCTACTACACATAAACAATTGAAGACGGAGAGCGTACGCCGTGTATTCGCCAGTAATAAAGTATGGGTATAAACGAGGAATATTTCAGGACTTTATGGTTGAACTATTTTAGATATATCGCGATCATATGTAGCGTAAGTGTATTAAATGCACCTCTATTAGGCAGAATTCTACAAAATCCTAGACATTTTTATATTTTTAGCCAACTGAGTAATTATTATTTTCATAGTTGTTCATATGATAATAGTATGTGGTTAAAAAATAAAATGCCTCACTAACACAATTTAAAAAAAAAAACATGTCTTCCTTTATAGAAACCCATTTGTTTTGCTTAAATTTTCGTTACGCCGATTTTTGTTTACCGGAGCGTATGATGAACGCGAGAATGAGCAACCTTCACCTAGAACTGTAAATTAACTGTAAATTCTTAAGACCACTCCGGCTCATAAGTACTGACTGCGCCAAACCATACTTTGCCGATTATCCATGTCTAACAGTTAAAAATCTTAATATGTTTTTAGACACTTGTCCAGCTTTTTTAGGTTTCCGACCAAAAAGTTGTAATCGAAATAAATTGCCATTTATAAAAAAATGGATCTTTAAAATAAGTGCTTAGAGAAGGGCAGGTATTTTGAAATATTGAAATAAGAAATGTATGAAAGTCGTCTCAGGACACATATTTTGTCTGGAGCTATTTTGAAGATGTCCTCGATTGGGCTTGACAGTAAATTATATTGACCTCTAAAGGAAATAACTAATTTTCTTACGTGTAATTCCTATGCGAAAACTAAAGGCTCGACGCGCGACCTCTTAGAATTGTCCTAGAGAGGGAAGATTCATGGAGGATCGTTACTCTATCCAATGCTAAAATTTGAGTCTTATTTCGGTCACATTATAGAATATTTTTTAAGTGAAACTTCTTAATCGAGTTCGGAGAGGGTTGCGTTAAATATTTAACACCAAGTCATAAAATCTATATCGTTCGTTCGATTTTAAAAAGTGAGGTAACGAGTGAAAAGGCTTGCCCTGTAGGTGTGAAATATGGTTTTAGTTTTCTAAAAGGTTGCCATATATACGAAAATTAAATTCAATTTACTTATTAAGCTAAATGAATTATGCCAATATGGGTCTCAAAGAAATGGTTTTGAATAAACTCTATTTTTTAGCTACATGTAGCAGGGTGACCACCTGTTTGAAAAGTCGAATTTAGTTAAACTTTACAGAAGATGCATAAGAGTGTAAACAGACGGCAGCGTTGATCCGGATCAACTCGGGAATTAACGGCAGTTGATCCGGATTAAGTCCGAGTTATTCCGAATCAACGCTGCCGTCGGTTTAAGCTTTAAGACTTCTATACTAAATACAATGCAGTAAACGTGAAAAGAAAAGAAAAAGATTTCAGAAACACAACAATTGAAAAATGTTTGAGGTGCTTGAAGAGGGTGGCCACCTGTTTAAAAAGTTAAACTAAAAATATTTAAGCGAATCTAGTAAAGGTACTATATGGTGGATACAGAAAACGAATGGATGCGTTAAACGCCAAAAAGATTAAATACATGTGTATGTATCTAGCACATTTCTTTCTTTCTGGAATTTCTTCGATTAAGTTTCACTTCTTCCGCCCGTAGGGACTACACGCACTGAGTTTTTTTTTGCCGTGGTCTAATGTACATACATATCTACATGTATAGATTGTATATGCATATAGGCAAATCATTCCATCCCCATTAGTGCATTTTTCAACTGTTTATATTACAAAAATCAAATATTTTTGCGCCTTTTGTGCATATGTATGTACAATGTACACTTTCAATGTATATGCACTTTCAACAGAAATTCAATGAAAAGATATAAACAGGAATGTTGGTGTTGCAATCAATGCCGCATTGCAAAACGTAAGAAATCTATATGTAGATACGCAGTTAACACATGCAGCTGGAAAAAAACTTTATTTGGATAAGCAGCAATTGAGTGGTGTTAATTTCTTTTAATTTTTCACACAACGGTTTTTTCAGCTTTTCCCGATAACTGTGTATACACATAACAGCTGTTTTGTCTGGCAGATGCCAATGCATAATACAGTCACACACTTGCATATGAACGCACTTTGATTTTACCTTTACGATGGAGCGCCACATTGTTTGGAACTATTGAATTTTTATTTTAGTATTTTTTTTTCGCTTTTGGAGCATTTCATTCATGCGCTAGAGCGAGGGGCGCTAAATATTTATTTGTGTATCGAGTATATTGAAAAGATTTTGGCAGTCCACATGGGGCAAAATCATCATCACATAAGCATAAATAAAAGGCAGATCAACAGAAACTGCACTAAATGCTTTGATTTTAAACATTAAAAAGGCTCTGGAATACAAAGAATATAGTTTAGGGGTATTTCTAGATATTGCTGAACCTTCAGATAAGGGCGGAATGGAACGAGGCAATCATAACCAGGGAAATATGCAGGGGGACTCCTCAAGGGGCTAATAAATATAGTATATAGAAATTCATTGCTTGCCCGTTCGCAAAACAGAAATAGCAGCCCTCGTAACGTTATAAAATTCAATTATGCCCGTTTGCACTGTTTTCATATTGCGCTGCTTTTGTAATCATGCTTAAATGTGTTAAGTATCTGTTGAACGTGCTTTTCCATTTCCTGCTTGCACCACAGTGGACCACATTATTGTGACAAGAAAAGCAAGACGGCGAATTGTTGCTTTGATTGGAATTTGCAATAACATTTCTTTGATATGCAAGATTAAGTGCAAAATAAGAAAAGCAAGAAATGGAAAATAGAATGCAATGAGTTCATTAAAAGGTGACTAATTTGCCAGCGGCAGCGTAAAGAATCTGCAGCAGCTACTACAGTTGAGAGCTTTGAAGTTAATATTTTTTGCTTTAATAAATTGCTTCATCAACTATTTCTTTCTTTTCTTGCGAATAGCTTGATTGGCAACATAGCTTCAAGAAGCTGCATTGACGTAAATGTCAGCAATGCTCTGGCGAACATAAATACGTAATATTTATAGTTATACATATAACTATATGTATTTACTTAGGCACCCAAACTTATAAAGGGTGTCGCAAAATTCACGCTATATAATGACGTTGGCCAAGCAGATATTACTGCATGACAATCTTACTACTATATATAAATATGTACGCAGTTATACATAGAGGATACGGCAATTTAAGTGTTACCAAATAATAATGTCATATTTTCTTTATTTATGAATGAAATTTGTTGCAATTGCAATTGACAAATTAATTATCTTCAAAACTGTATCTGCGGTTTTCAGTTTAGCCACACTTAGCCTGAATTATGGCATTCAGAGGGCCAATGTAAACATTGCACGGTGTCCGCAAGCGGCTCTGCAATATTTTGGCTCTTGTTTGAGATGCTCGACACACTGGTATTTTTTAACACTTTATTGACTTGTGTTACGGTGCTGAATACTGTTAGAATGTCCAAGCCTTGGTCTGTGACCAAACTTTTTTTCCTTCCCCAAAACTTAAGGACTACCTCTTAAGTAATTTCTCGATATACTTATGCATTTATTTTAACGCCAAGGTACAGAAATACGTGCGGAGAGTGTAATCAGCCATTATGGTGGTCCAAATAATTACTAACGGTGGCGCCTGCTAATTCATTTGTCAACCCTTTTGGTTTAATTCAACTAATTCCATTCATAAATAAAGAATAATTGATAACATTTAAATTGCCTTACCCTGTATGTATGTATGGATGTGTGTGAACACACAAAGTTTAAAACTTGGTTACAAAGTAAACAATTATGCTTTTGACTTAAAAGCATTTTACAGTTTTTTTTATGTGCCGTAAAGGGCACCCATGGGCTGAGAATCGTTATTCCAGTAATATGTATGTATGCCTGTGTGTACAATAGGGCGGTTCGGTCACCTTATATAATAAACCTTGTAATCATATTGACTATACAACAACAGTTAAAGAAATACATAATCCTTTTATTTTGCTATAGTGATGCTGCACTTTTTAACCGACTTCAAAAAAAGGTGGAGGTAATCAATTCGTCGGAATATTTTTTTATATATTTATCGCATAAATTTGGACCACGTTAACCTATTTCTATAAATCTTTTTTAAAGGAAACGTGGTACCTTCGAGATGGTCCCATATTAATTTAGTCTGGATCCGATCACTGGATCTGAAGAAATTAACGGTAATTTAAATTTGTATATACAAATTATTTTTAGTATTCCAACCCAAATATTTTTTAGCTAAATGATTTTGTGTGTATTTTAAATATTATTTTTTTTGTTTTACGAATGCATTTAAAATTATAAATGCTTAGGCAAATTTTTTTAATTGACATTCGCAAGAGGGCCAGTTAATTGCCTTTTACTTTAAGCCTTAACGATTCTAAGGTAGAGTCGATAATTGCATAGTCGAAAAATTTATAAAGTTGTAGAACAGTTTATGAACTAGTCAGTTTCTTGCCAAAGGATCTAGTAGAATGTTTACTAACTGGTTTACCCTTCCACAACACACAGATGTGTAAAAATTCACCACAATTATGCATATCGGTAATTAATATTTTGAGAAGACCGCAGATTTTAATTAAATACAACTAATATGTATGTAGATATGTATGTATATAAGGGGCGTTCCATACCAAAACGGAAGGGGTTCACACGTAATGGGTTTGATTTGTTTCAAATTTTTAGGTTGATGGTTGATGGACAAACGTAAATAATAAATAAATATGAAATTTAAGTTTGATAAATATATTTTTAAAAACTTTACAGCACAAACACAAAAACAAATCGATGCAGTAGTTTTCCAAATATCTCGAGAACGGAGCGCAGAAAAAAATTTGAAAAAAGTCACACATACACACATAAAAATTCTCTATGAAAAGAAATGTCTTTTAAATCTTTTTTTCTTGAAAAATTTTTCGCATACATTGTTTTTGATAAAAAATTTAGTTTTTGAAAATATGCCATCCTCGCCCCCTTCTCGAGATTTTTGGAAAACTATTACCCGATTTGTTTTTGTGTTTGTGCTGTAAAGTTTTTAAAAATGTATTAATCAAGCTCAAATTTCATATTTATTTTTTATTTATGTTTGTCCATCAACCCAAAAAATTTGAAACAAGTCAAACACATGAAGTGTTAACCCCGTCCATTTTGATATGGAACGCCCCGTATATATGTATATATATATGTACGTACATATATTTTCCACCCTCGATACGCCACGTGTTATTTCATATGTTTTGGTTATGTGTTTCAAGTTGAAGCAAACAATTTTTATATACATAGAAATTTACCAAATTTAAAAACATATACATATACATATGTATTTTAAATGTTGGTGCCTTTTCGGCTGATTTAGTACATTTTTTCGGCCCATTTTGTACAAAATTAAAAAAAAACTCATTTATCAACCCTGCTATCAAATGCTGCTAAATATTTGCTCGGCACGGTGCACAATCCGCAACGTGATCTGTAGCAACGCACCATTGCCTGAAGATGAACGACCGCAAAAGTAAAAAATACATTCAACAGAGTAAATGTAGAAATTTTCATTGATGTCGCGCTTTCAACATACATACTTATGTATTTATGTATATGAGTACAATCAATTGTATGTATGTATGTATGTACATATGACTGTAAATAGAATGATATATTTGTTGTTTGCTCTGGCCGGCACACATTTGCTGCAATTGATGCTAAAGATGCAATTCCAAGTGCTTCTGATCTACGCGATCTGTTTTATGTGACATATAACACCATGCGACAGTAAATTTGACACATACAAAAATTAATATGCTATGCGTACTTAGTTTTGCTCTCTGACGTCATGGTTTTTTTTTTCAAAGGACTTTGAAATTTAAAAAATATTATTATTTGAAAAAATTATTTAAAAATTTTAGTGCAATGTAGAATAACAATATGGGTATCATATAAAAGAAAAAATTCTGTTGAATTATAAAGGAATAAATTTTTTGGCGCATAAGGACGAATGCGTATGGAACAAGTCCTTAAATATCCTTGAACATTTGCAATATTTTTTGTTTGAAAAATTATTGTTTGAGGACTAATATACGCACATCCTTATCATCGAATATCGTACTGCAAACTTTATTAACTTGAAAAAATTAAATTTATTAAAAGTGCATCTTGAATACCGATTCGTCGTTGTAAACCAAATAAATTTATTTGTCAATGTTATTGTGGCTTGTTAACATTTTATTTTTAATATTTCGTGGTACAAAGCTCAATAAAAATATTAAAAATATCAAAAAAAATTTATGTTTTCAAAATTTTGCAGAATTTGCTCCCTCGTTTGGTAACCATATTGTTATTCTACATTGCACTGATTTTTTAAAATATTTTTTTGAATATATCATATCTTTAAAATTACTAAGTTGTTCTGACGTCAGAACTTTATTACATTTGGCCCATAGTTTTGTGAGTATATCGATTCTTTCGTCTGTTTTGAATTTTTTTTTTGTTGCACGGTGTAATGAATGGTTGCATTAATGCTCATTCAAATGTGAGTGTATAAACGAGTGCGTATATACATATGTACATATATCCATATGTAAGAGCATATAAATGTGTATCTATGTATAGTGAATTATATATGTATTTATACCCATTTAACCATCGCCCTCGCGCCACTATACATATAATCAACAGCCCTTCCACTGTTGCTTCCGCTATAGCACTTAAATGACTTCAATAGCAGCAAGAGATCCTCAAGCGATTGCATTACCCTCTGCGATCTTGTGGTGGTTACTGGTATTGCTTGAGCTTAAGTTTGTATGGATGTGCATGTTGTTGGCTTCATTTCAAGTGACCGACCCAACAATGAATAATGAAGTTTAGTTTCATTGGAAGTGGTGTTGGGCTTTAGTATGGCGTTCATATCNAGAGATAAATATATTAAGCTATTTTTTCTGGGCGTACTTGATATGAGCCCTATTTAAAATATTTACGGGCCTCTACGCATTTCCCAGACGATGTAACGGTGGGCTATTTGAGCTTCTTAACCAGAATATGGACATGCTGCTGTGAATTGAGAAACAATGGCTTCCTAGGTTTGGTCGGTCATGCGGTATGAAAATTTCCTCTGCGCCAAAAAGCCTAGATAGAGAAGGACTTAACTTCACTTGGCATTTCCGAATGGGCGAAAGATGGCACAAAGGTGGTTTATTACACAAAATTTCAATTATTTTTTTTCTTTCTTATGACGACCGACCTGCTAGCGTAAGCTTCTATTCGCTCTTCAATTCAAACTATTTATTTCAGTCTAACACTCAATGTTGCTATTCATTGCTCTGCCAACTATTTTTCTTTCCAATTGCGCCCTCCCCGCAAAATTTTTGCAACAAAAATCACATCTCACATCGCGCACAAAATCAAATCAATTTTTGTGGGATTTTACGCCCCATCCGGTGCACAATCATTATTTAGAACCGCTTGGAACAACAACCGCACTTTGCGTTCTTGTATTTTGCATTATTTGCTGAAAATATCGTTATTGTACTAATTTAAAGTATCGCTGTAAAAATATCGATACCAAATTCAAAAAATTAATTCTGAACATTAAGCTCGAGTAAAATAGAGCGTTTTTCAATCAAATTCAGAAATAGGGCGTTCTTGAAAAGTTTTTTGACATAGAGCAATTTCGAGCTGGCTGTCGAGATAGTAGGTCGATCTTCCACTCAGCAGTCGATATGTACTTTTCCTTAAGCATATCAAAAAAAATTAATAAAAGACAATTCATTTTACTGTAAAGTACGATAGTGGGATTCATGAAACGTCGCAAAGTTGTTGCAAATGTCGCATTTGTTGCAAAATTTGTCACCTTGCGACACAGCTGATTACTTTTGTATGGAAACTTTCTTGGCGACGAAATTACGGCATTGCCATATTATTTGAGCTGGCAATCATTGCAAAGTCAACGCAGCAAAACACACGTTTTTTGTTATCTTCGAATACTTCAAGAAAAAGTATATAAAATGAGGCTGCTTCGGAATAGAATTTTAAAAACTTTTCTTTTTCACTCTCGTGCGGCATTTTTATAAAATTTCACATTTACAATCCGGAGTTGCGATAGGTCGTTCATACAACTTTTTTCGCAACGTTGCCATTTCGCCAAAAAATGCGCATCAATATATTATTAATCACATTAACTTTGTAATGCACCTTTGCGATTCGATACGATGCAAGGATTCTGTTACTCGATTCCAAAAAATATGGTTTGAAAACTATCGATTAAAAAGTATCGGTATCGAATGGCAAAAATATCGATATGGTATCGTATCGTATCGAGATTCGTGTCCCTAGCTGCCAATGCTGCTGCATTTTGATTGATTTCGGTTTATTACCGTTACAATATAGTACGTACATATCTGGGTGCATGATATTTATTATACATTTGCATGCAAATTTTATACACATACATACATACATATATACTATACATATGTATACGTAAGTATGAAAATTCTTGAATTGCAAATGTACGAATCCATTAAATCAAATATTTATCGAATGCATTCCATAACCTGCCAGCATATGTAGATATAGATTTACGAAAGCTTCAACACCAGTGTGGCCGTTTTAGTCCTTGGGTGGCTAGATTTAGCTACTGCATACTTTTTTTGGCCACATAAATTTAAAATTGCTCCTAGCCCTTTTTTAGCCCTTTGGAGAATTTATTCATACTTGGCATGAAAAAGTTGTATGCATATGTTTAATTTGATCTCATTTTTTTTTTATTTATGTAAGAGGTATATGTATAGTATGCTCCTTAAGTTTTTACGTGAGTGGTGAAATTAGCTCAATTTTCTAAGTAAAAAGTATTTTGGCGGAAATTTCTTCACTATATGAATCAAAGCCGTGTTTGTGGAAGATTAAGTGAACGATATTGCAGTTGTCAATTAAAAAAAAGCAATGTTTAACAAAATGGTAGACAAATTATGAAATTTCGGCTCTAACCATTTCGGTCTTTCCTGGACCTCATTTGTAAACAAATAAATATTGTACCAACATGCTGGTATATGCTGATTATATGCTTCGAGCCTGAGGCAGGGTTGCCAACATTTTCTAGGATATTTATAGTACTTTTTCATAAAAATTGGAAAAAATATAGTACACTTCAAATATATATACTATTTTATTTTTAAGAGAAAGTAAACACGATTTTTAAGTGACGGAAAATTTCCCCCTGTGAATGCCGAAGTGGTTGGAATAAAGAGTATAAATGAAATAATTTTAAGTAAATTTGTTAACTCTTTCTCAGTTATGTTACCTTTTTTGATTATAAACTCACAATGACCTTTTATTTAAAAGAATATTTCATTTAAAATGGTTATTTCAGTATATAAGTCATTCATTTTAATACACATTTTTTCGAGAAATTACTGAAATATATTTATATTTATAATTGAAGGAATATAGTATTTTCACGTACTAAATTTTTTTCCGACAGTATACAGTACACCGACCGGAAAAATAGTACAATACTATATATTATAGTACGGATGGCAACCCTAGCCTGATGGTACAATCACTTGATGGAGCCAGCAAGCTGGTGTCGTATATTTCCAATTTAATACAAAAGGGTTGTTGGTTGGATAAAATATTAGCATTTTTTCCAGAGTTCATTGTTTTTCTATACCAGTTATCGAGCTCCCATCCGTGAACTCGAAAAAGTTAAAGTTGGGGGCTGAAATAAAATATAATAGTTAGTTTTGTACAAGTGCATTTACCATCTGCTCTCGCTGTCCAAAAAAATTTAAAATGTTTACGTGCATACTTATGCACGTATATGTAAGTAAAAAATTTTAGCTACCATTTTTAGCCACGACGACTTTTTTAGCCCTTTTTTAAAGGCATTTGACTACCACTAAAAATGATTCGCGGCAACACTGTTCAACACACAACGCATTTTCAGAAATCAAATACTATGCTCACGCTTATTTAAATTGATTCGTTCTGTGCGCTTGCACTTGGAAACATTTATAGCTCATTTGGCAATGAAGTGTGGTGAATTATGGAAATTCCTCTGCACATCTGATACTTATCCATGGCTTGCTTTTATCCAAGCGCGTGCGCATATAACTTTGCCGCTTGTCAATTTAAAGACCCATCCACATAGAACTTTGGCGTTGCGTTGGCGTTGGCGTCGCTTCAACAGCTGACTATGAGAATACATGCATTCAAATGCAGCCGTCCACATAGCCCAAATTCGGCAACGCTCACACCAACACAAAGCAAAAAGATGGCCAAATCTTAACTTTTCGCGTGCGTCGCTCGTCAGCTGTTGCAAATAAATAAAATTATGTAAAATATTTTTCCTTTTTAATAAAGCGCGGGCAATTATTGATATGAAATATGTATTAATTTATCTGTCGTTAGTATGTAAATTTAGTGACCCAAGCATTCGCTGTCAAGCGTTCATTGTAGCAAGCATACTTTTAACGTGCGTTCTGTCAAACCAACGCCAACGCCAAAGCCAACGCGAAAGTTCTATGTGGACCGGCCTTTAGTCTGAAAGCATTGCGTTTTTGTTCCAATACAAGTAGCATTGGTACCCACTTGGGAAAATTCCATGCATTATGAATAAAATTTGATACTCGTATTTGCGTAAGTACATAAACTTCTATAAATAAATTTTTTTTCATACATAAGTTCACATACATATGTACTACGTAATATACATAAACATATGTATGTAAATATGTCTAGCGTGAAGTTTTGCCCAATCTGCATACAAAACAAGCAAATCGTAGCATTTGTTCTCTCTCTCTCTCTCTCTGACTCTGAATAAAATGTTTTTGTTATTTTACTCTATGGGCCATTTTCCTAAGTAACCTATAACTTAAAAGCTCACTTTATATTTAAAAGTTGTATTGGCGATCATAAGCCAAAAACCGATAATAGAAATGCTTAACTTTAGACTTAGCTCTATTTTTTATCCAAGCTTTAAATATAAAGCGAGCTTTAAAGTTAAAGATTACTTCAGAAAATGGCCCTATGTCACTCGTGAGGTTTAGCATCATGGTAGTATCATACCGTCAAACTGAACTTATCTTGTTGACCGAAAAAACCAAGAGTCCTGAACTCTCATTACCAAGACTAGATGTCACTAACCCGAACCTTTCCCCTGAGTTAAAATACTTAAAATAATCGGAAGAGTTCGACGGCTCGAATTCCTCGGAAATACAACACACAAAGAAGCTGCCACAAGTATTCGTAACAGCCGCAGCCACAGATTGGGAAAATTAAAATTGTGAAAGTAGGCCGAATAGAAGCGCATAGCGATCTTGAGTAAGCTTAAATGAGGAAGGCACAATGGTCTCGGCAATCTGGGACTTCCCCTTTAGGATTGTGATACCTTTTGTAGCTAGCGAAGAATGGGACAGTGGTCTACTGACAGGAAATCATAGTATTTCCATCTGCACCGATGGCTCAAAGATAAAAAATAAATTGGTGCGGGTCTCTATTAAGAAAAGCCGCAGTCATATCGATATCCAGACGACTGCAATGTCTTTACAAAAATGTTAAGCATCTGTAAAAGAACGTATCCCAGGTAGTGAAATCAAGAAACATCAGCGTCACTCGAGACGACTGCGAAGTTTTAAGGTCTTTATGGCCGCAGCTTAACAAGAAACGAACTGAGGACCATCGGGCCTTAAACAAATCTGCAGAAAAGGTAGGGATGAGAAAAAGGTGGAATTGACTCACCATTCCTCATATCAATGCTCAGCTTTGCAGAGAAGGTGACTTAAGCATTTGGGATCACACACTGTCGTCGCCATGTCGGATATAAAGAAAGTGAAAATATCTCAATTCTATAACTTTTTCTAGAGGTGGCTTACTTGACACTATAACGGTTGGAAGAATATTTCTCCTCCTGGCACTTATAGAGGCCATTCACAATGGGTAAACTTACCTTCTAATTAACATAGAAATTTGAATTAAAAATTGGTTATCCGCCGATTTTTCGCATGGTCGTAAATTTATTTAGTTTATATATTTTTTTATTACTTTAATACCACTTTCAAGTCAAAATATCTCAAAAACTGGAGCCAATCTAATATTTCTAATTTCAAACTCTGATTCTACGGAAAAAACCTAATAAGAATCCGGGTTCGCTTTCCGTGCCGCAAACGTTTTTTTGAAATTTTGTTGGCCTGTGTTTTTGCGATAGATCTATACTTTTATAAAAAATTAATAAACATTAAATAAATAAACGCAAATAGTCAAAAATTTTCAAAATTGTCCCGACACTACAGCAGTTTTCTGTTCATAATACATAAAAAAAAAGAAAAAATAAATAAAGACTAGCTTAAACCTGAGATCTATCACATTTTGTTTAATCTACCACATTTTTTCAAGATTCTACCATAAAGAAAGTTTGTCTAGTCAATCACTAGCCCAAACGTTAAAATTCACATACATGGCATTCAAACACTTCCATCTCCACACAACAGTGGTAGGTAATTCAATATTATTGATGCGGTCCTAAGCCCGTTGGTAAAAAGTTGAAATAATTAATCGTTATAACCACAAATTTCACTTTTGATTAAGGAAAATGAGTCAGCAATTGCGCATAATTTTTATATCTACAAACACTCATCCTACAACCTACCAACCTACCGATAGCAAATAGCCCTACTAAAATTAGACGAAATGGCCAAAAAATACCAAAACTACTTATTTCACATTGAATGTAAAATTGTTTGAAAGTGCGCATATTTTTATACCCGAGCGCACTTGTGCACAAGGGTATATTAATTTTGTTCACATAACGGTTGTTTGTAACAGCCAAAACGAATCGAGATAGATATAGACAAATGTATACATAAATGATCAG
>NW_016163105.1:0-17503 GCF_001687245.7 Rhagoletis zephyria | reverse complement strand
GTTTTGAAAGTGCTACACGTTCAATATTTATTGACGGTATTGCGATCCGCGATCCAGATTTCAAAATTTTTAGAAATTTTGCGATATGGATCACGATCCATCAATACTGTATACTACACCGTCAATAAATATCGCTATACTTGGATCACGTCAATAAATACTGACCGTGTGACAGAGCCCAAAGAATATAACATAAAGATGTGAACGCAATGGCAATTTTGAACCGAAACTAAAGTCGATGTTTAAAACATCGTTAAAATTGACATCGATATATCGCCAATTTTACGATGTTGAGTAATTTTCAAATATCGATGGTAAACATCGGTTTTTTGGCCGATGTTATCGATGTTTCAGAAACATCGATGCATCGTTTGCATCCCTACATACTACAACTCGGTGGGATCCAGGCTTGATTCCTGGTCAGATCAATATCATAATTTTCTAATAGCGGCTGTTTTTGCTCTTAATGCGAAAAATTTGCAGTTGTAAGGCAGAGTAAAATTGTGTGGAAAAATTAAGACGCCCATCAGGAGCTGGAGGGGAAGCACGGTCAACCATTTAACAAAGCAATCATCAATTAAACTACAGCTTAATATCATCATTAAACGGATTATTTCCCACATATGTACGTAACGTTTTCATAACTTCTAATAACAGTATTTTAACTTTCCTTCCAACGAAGTAGGACATATTGCGAAAATACAATTGTTTAGCGGGACGTCGGACAACATGCACAAAATATTGGAGTATTGTACGAGTTTCACACTTTTATCTTCATTGCAGTGTATAAAGGCAAAGCTAAAATGTTTAAAAACGAATGTTTACCCATAAACAATAAACCCTGCCGGTGTATTCATTCGAGCGGAATTGTTTGAATGGTGTGATACCGAAGATTTTTGCATGCCACATGCTGTACGGCCTCGCCAAATAACCATAAAGTAGATTTGTATGCACATTAGGGTGGTCCAAAGAAGTACAGTCGGAATTTTAATGCTCTCACACCCTAGGATTATACTATACCGAAAAAATATACCGCCTTTTTGCTATTTTGAAGCCAAAAAATATTTAGAGGTCGCTCAAAGCGCTTAAAAGTTTCAATGTATTTTATAAGAAAATAAAACAATTTTCCTTAGATGTAAATGTATGGAATCCTTGAAAATCAATATTTTTGAGTTCAATTTCTCTTCAGGTGGCTTCCACAAATAATACCCAGTTGTTTAATTAACCATTTTTTAATATGAACTATTTTGTCATAGGTCCCCAAAAATGCAATGGGGAATCCATAAAAAGTATTTTTTGTATTAAAAAAAATGGTATAATAAACAATTGGGTATTATTATTGGAAGTATGCTGAAGAGAAACAGAGTTTTCCGGATTGATAAATATTGACTTTCAAGGATTTTATACCATACAAAAAAATGATTTTCCCCATATTAAAAATGGAAAAATTCATGGGCTGTGAGGCAGTTCTAAATGTTTCTTTTTGCTACAAAAAATGCGGGTATTTCTTTATTCCATTTTAAAAAATCCACCCTTATGTACATACAAACACCACGCGGCACCACCAAATCGTCGTTTTTGCATAAACGTTTGCACAATACTATTACGTTTTTCCATGGCGGTAGTAGCTACTCCGCTGGCCGAGTCCACATGTCGGCCGGTCTGACGGTCGACCATGTGTTGGAGCTCAGCTCTTTTCAACTGACGACGTGCATTACGTGCATACATATCCACGTACACACGCGACACAGGGAACTTTTGCCAGCAGCATGCCACAGATGAACGAACAAGCACCAAAATGTGGCAAGCATTGAGGAGATAGTGTCGTAACCATAGCGATAGTGTTAAACATTGCGCTAAAACTATTTTTTGGTTGGACTACGGAAATGTGCATAATGCCAAGAAATCCCTTTTAAAATCCATTGAAAAGTGTTGGCATAAAATGTGGTAAAATTTTCACAAAGCTCTAAATGTTGTTGCTAAGCAATTCACAGTGTTGTTGTTTGTTTTGTTGCTGACGAGTTTGTGTGTAAATATGCGAATCTGAAAATTGTTTGTACGTTGTTTTCATGGAAAATGGGCATGTGTAAAGTGATTAGAATGGGAATATTTGGATTAAAAAAAACTAGTTTGTAATAGCGTGGAAATTGTTGTATATTTGTATGTGCATTCATACATAGTCAATAAATGTAGTAGAATAAATACATTTAATTAAAACTAAAAAGGATTATCTACGAAAATATGTGCAGCCACTGGGAACATATATATGCTCGGTAAGGCTAGGAGAGCTCAACCCCCACAAGGGTTGTGGAATGAGACGGAATGCAATGGAGTTGTGGGAGGCCGGAAAACCCAAAATCGATTTTTCCAAGCATTCAGGCCTAGTTGCCCATTATTTGTATGTAGTTAGCGGATGAGCGTAGAACCATTGCTCCTCGTCAAATTAGCTGGACTCTTTGATAAATATTTGTAGACTATGTATTATGGCTCGTAGCATCGCTGCTTACCAATTCATAAGCCGGTTCGTAACTTGACCCCATATTCCATTTTTATATCCGAGGGCACTTGGGCACAAGGGGTAACTTTGTTCACATAACAGTTGTTTGTAACAGGCAAAACGAATCGAGATAGATATAGACAAATGTATATATAGCTATAGACAAATGTGTTTATTTGTTTTTTTATTTACGTAATTTATTTAATTTTCTTTAAATTTTTAGATTTAATTGTTTTAAAAAGAAAAACTAATTTTTTAACTCATTTAATTTGTAGGACCTTATTTTTTTTAGTTTTCTTTTCATTTGTTATTTTCTGCATTTTTGGTTAAATTTTCTTCTTTTTCTAATTTAGTTTTTAGATTTTATTACTTTAAGAAGAAACAAACATTCATATATTTATTTTATTTCATAGTTTTAAATATTTTTGTTTTTTCTTTGATTAATTCAATTTTATATCATTTATAACTTTTTAATGTTTTAAATAGTAAAATGTGTATATATGTCTTTTAATTTAATTTAATAAAAATAAAGTTATTGCTAAATGTCGAACATTATAACGATAAGACCTATGTATGTATTTAAAACTTAAGAAAAAATTCAATGCACGCTGGTTTCAGAACAAAAAAGAAAAAAATTTAAGGATTCTATATTTGAAAGTTGTTTTAAAGAAGAGGGAATTATTTAATTTTGTTTGCCTGAATTCGCCATCTCAAAAGCTTTAAAATGATACCATATTTTTCATTCTCGAGATATTTGTTTTGTCCCTTTCTTCCTAAAATAAAACACTGTGCGGCACCTTAACTCAAAAAGAAAACAAATAAGATTTTCACTATTCATGATAAATAATTGCTGGAAACTCTACATAGTGCAATGTTTTATCTAAACAAAAGTGTAGGATACAATATTTTTTTAAATCAATATTACATATGTATGTAAAAAAAGCGGAGAAAAAATGTTTCATCGCTTAAAAATTATTAAATTGATAAGTTATTATTCCACAACAACAAGCATGCAAAAAATTCAAAGTTGCTGAAACAATTATCGCAAATTGTTGAAATCGTACACCTAGTACTTTAAAAATCCTTTCCCTCTGAAACTGTCAACATTGCAGCAAAAGTAGGTACATACATATGTATTTATTGCATGAAGACCTCTTCAAGTTGTTAAGTGTACTGTAAATGGTTAGTAGCAATTATCTGGTAATTAAGTGCAACATCTGTAATTAACACGGCGACATGAAAACAACAATGGACGACTGGAGAAATCCTAGAAAACGTGATGTTTCCAAATGGCAGCAAATAAGAATTAAAATTACCATGACTTAAAAGTACAAGCATACATGCATACATATGTATGTACATATGTATATGTATATGTATGTATATATAAATATGTGGGCAGAATTCATTTCATATGTACATAATTATTTATGTACGTGCCAAATAGCGAACACAAGCCATAAACATGCACTTCAACATATGCATATAACCGCATACGTATGTACATTAGGGTGGTCCAAAAATGCATGTGAAATAGTAAGGTTGGAATTTTTATGTTCCCAGCCCCTAGGATTGTTCTATACCGAAAAAATACCTCTATTTTTTATTTTGAAATCAAAAAATATTTGGAGGTCGCTCAAAGCGCCCAAAGTTTTCCATGTATTTTATATGAAGAAAAAGAACTTTTCGTGGAAATGCTTTCCAATCGGAAAGCTCTGCTTCTCTTCAGGAGATTCCCAATAAAAATACCCAATTCTTTATTTAATCATTTTTTCATAGTAACTATATTTTATAAGTCCGCCAAAACCCTCCGAAAATTCCAAAAAATGCAATGGGGGATAAATATAAAATCTTTAGTATTAAAAATTGGCGACATAAGCAATTCGTTATTATTATTCGAAGTCTCATTAAGAAAACCACAGTTTCCGATCGAAAAATATTGATTTCCAGGATTCTATACCATTTCTACGAAAAGTGGTTTTTCCCCCATATAAAACACAGCGCTTTGAGCGACCTATAAATATTTTTTACTGCAAAATATAAAATAGGGGTATATTTTTACCAATATAGAACAATCCTAAGAAATAACAGCAATAAAATTCCGACTTTACTTATTTCGGACCACCCTAATATACATAATTGCTATATACATTTAATACCAGGTAACCAGGTCTGATTTATTTTTATACGAATACAAACTAAATGTAGCTAACTACCTCTACTTAAATTATATGCAAGTTCTTATGTATCTGGTACATATGTATATACATATGTATGTACGTACATACGTACACGTCACAAGCAACTTCAACCATTTGTCATTGTGAAACAATAGTCATATTTTAAGCAGAATTCCATCACACATGACAAATAAACAACAAGCAAATCAATGCGGTCGAACAAGTCGCGGACTTTCTACACTGGTACATACAAACCTATTTTAGACAAATACATATGTACATATATTCCGCGCTCCGACTTTTGTTCTAAGTCTACAGAATTTCTTCTTACTCACCGCTCACAGCCGTGTACCACATGGCGTCATACACGTCTCTTCTGGGCAGACTGGCACCCATTAAGGTAGGTTTCCAATTATTTTTGTTTATGGTTTATTTATAACACACTTTTACGATAAGTATGCATTCGCACAAACAAACATACCTACGTACTATTTTACGCGCGGAAATGGTTTCATTAAACTTTTCGAGTGTCTTGAAAATAGTTGGCCCTTTCCGCTTAATGTGTCAGGGGCTGGAAAACTTGGTGCTATGCGGCGTGTAAAGGTAAATATTTGAGATATTCAGAGTGAATTTTTCTGTTAAAATATTTGCTTTCAATATTGTCATTTCAAATGTGTTAAGCATTTTACGTACAAATGTGTTGATCGTGAAAGTTTTAAATTTTTATGGGATATTGAGATACGGATTTTATTTATGTATGTACATATGTATGTACGAATATATGTATGGTGTTTAGTACATACTTATGTGTACGTATTGACATTACAGCAAAACTCGAACTGGTTGAAAATTAAAGGCTTTGTTTTATGACAATTGATACTACAGGCTTCGGCAAACTTAGTCAGAGTGAACGTTTGAAAGTTTTGTGAAAATGGTCGTTCTGCAAAAAGTACCTTTCGCGCATTGCGTGGCCATCTGAGTCAACAATCAGCCCTTTGGTGCACAACTTCTAAGAATGTCGATCGGTGAAAAACGTGCCAACACCCGTGCGTCTTCGCACAATTCGTTCTGCTAAAAAAATATTGCTGCTGCGGAACAAAGTATGGACCAGGCCGCGATAACTTCAATTCACCGTCGTGCACAGCGCTCTGAAATTCGTCTCAGAATGCAGATCAGGGATAATGTAGTCAATCTGTCTGGATAATGCTGACCCTTTGCTATTGTAGCCCCAGGTCCTGCATGCAAATTGCCCCAAAGCTTTAGGCCTGGCGGCAGTTTTGAACGTTACACTACTACATATTATTGGCCGAAAGGTCCATCGCGAAAGATGCAGCAAGGTATGGATGCTGCATTGGTTGTGTTCTAAGTACCCCTGTCACGCTAATCATGTATAGCCTATAAACAATCCATATTCTCTTAAGAAATATTTTATTTCCTTTCACTGTTTACCAAACCGTTTCTCCATAGAAACATGAGAAAGAGAAAACGATAAGTAGTAGTAGAGAGTACTAGATCCGTCTTACCTGCGTTGATGATAAGCCCCGCACACATATTATTTACATTAGTAACTTTTTATTTATGCATATTTTATATTTTCTATGCTTACTATTAGTTTTTTTTTTTTTATTAAAATAAGAAAATATTTACGAAACATAATTTCTTGAAACTTATTATTTTCTAGTTATAATTGTTAAGCAATATGGAAAAGGGTGCAATTGCAAAAAAATCAATTATGAGTTTTTACGCAACGAAAATTAAATTCTCCATAATTTACACAAAATTTTGTCTTCTTATTGGGTTTTGATGTTCTTCTAGCAAACGAGTTATATGTTTGTATGTGTGTACTATGTATATAAATACGTACCAAGAATGATAGAATACAAGATTGCGCCGATCAGAGAGGATTTTTGAGAATAACTTTTGTGTGACGTCACACTGGTGCAATTGCGAGAGAGAAATGCCAAAACGTGAGCAAGAATGGAAGAAGAATCGTGAATACGTACATATAGTTATCAAATTGAAATTAACTCAAACAATTTTCACCACAAATTACTCTAATCATAATTGCAAAAACAAAATTTAAGAAATGGTATATACATTTTGGCTCTTGTAAGTATGTAGCTACTTATATACATACATACATACATTAGACTGTGTCAAATAAAATTACTATTTTTTGTCGGTCAGAAAGAAAAAATTTTTGGTAAAACTACAGCTCTCTACATACACATATTAATTTTTCAGTTAGCGCTCCTAAAAATATAACAAAAATTATTTTCCCCTACTACATAAATACAACAAACTAAAGCAGTCAAATGCAAGTTTCAAGTAGCCAGGTGGATTTTTGGCATTCTTGTGTGTGTGTGTGTGTTGTTCACGGTGTCAGTCATTTTCTGTCGTACAAACTATATTCGATGTTTTTTTTATATGGCAGAAAATGAGTGACACCTTCAACAAAAAAAAAATTCCCGTAAATCAATCGTAAGTTCTAGCTGTAACGTTTTTTTTTTTTGTTTTATTAAGATAGAGGGCTGCAATTTCGCCACAATTTTTTTTCTTTTCCGACAACGAAATTTTCATATGGGACCGAAAAAAATTTTCGTTTATTTGACACAGTCTAATGTACATATATAAATAGGTACGTAGTACATTCACAAGGACGTACATATGTATGTATGCATTCGCTCGTAAAATTTGCGTACAATTTAAAACTCATTTTATTAAGATGGCTATCAAGTGTCATTTATGTCGTTACCATAGAGTGGTATACCTACATACAAACAATTTACTTATACGCATAATGCAAGTGACATATTTACATACAGACTACGTAATTATTTAGGTACATAAGTGCACTAACACATGTGGATAACAAAATATATGTATCCACAAACAAAAGTATATAAGGGGGGGAGGGGGATTTTAAAATGTTAGGCCCTCACCTCCTAGGACTTTTATAAATGGAAAAGAAGAGTACTCGTTTTTTTGTTTATAAAAAAAACTATATTTATATTTTATATAGGTAACAACCACTTTCGTAGAAATGGTGTAGAACTCTTGAAAATACTTTTTCCATCGGCGAACTCTGCTTCTCTTCAGGATACTTTCAATAAAAATACCCATATTCTCATAGAAGCTATAGCTTTTAAGTAAAATAATAATTTTTATTGGTGTATTTGTTTAACAATAAATAATTAAATAAATGAATAAATAAATAAATAAATAAATAATACCAAATTGTTTGTTTAGCAATTTTTAATATTAACTATTTTGTATAGGTTCCCCAAAAAATTAAAAAAAATACAATAAAAAATCGTTAGTATTAAAAAATTGTTAAATAAAGAACCGGGTATTGTTGTTCGAAGTTTCCGATCCAAAACTATTGTTTTTCAAGAATTCTATACCATTTCTACGAAATGTGTTTTTTTCTGCATTTTTAAGCGACAAATTATCGAAAACAATTTTTTTGGTGTAAATACTAATTACAACGTCCTACAAAATCACAGACTTTGCATATTTACCGTTACGAAAACAAAAAACACAAAATGAATTTTATCGTTCGCTTTGTTTACACTTTTGAATTCCTACAATTTTATCGTCAGCGACACTGTGTGTACAGAACTTTATGGTAAATAGCAGTTTGAACTGTAGCTTTAACCAAAGTCGACACTTGCTACAATTGAATGATTCAAAATCAGCTTTTTTTCCTTCATGAAAATTAAGTGCAGCTGCAATTGCATAATGCAATCACTAAGTGCAGCGCGGCTCGTCTATCGGAGTCTTTTTTAAAACTCTTGGTTTGCCAATGGGTTATAAGATTGTAAAGAATATCAGTAGGATGAAAAACTGGCATTTAAAGGGACTTATCTTCTTATTTCATGCCCTCGTATAGAAACCTTGAAACTGAATTCGAATTGCCATCTTAACACCAGCTTATACAGCCATATGGATTTACACTTTCGAAATTATTTAATTTTGCCGTTTATCTCCTTTCAAATTGCTGATAAGATTTTGATTTTATCCCTTTAATTATAATGACTTTTGCACTTCAGCCTTCTTTTAAAAAAATAGCAGTCTTTGATTTTATTTAATCTCTCAACTTAAAATTTTCTTTTAGCAATTTTTTTCTCCAATAACTAGGTTTGAAATACACGACACGAGAAATATAATAACTGACTAAGAAACTTGCCCAACATCAAAAAAAAATTAAAAAAAATAGCAAATACTTAGTAGCACCAATGTGGTCATTTTAGTTTGTTAGAGAATTGAATGAGTTTTATCATTGCATTCATGAAGAACACTTGTGGACAAACTAGTAGATGTACCAAACAGTTAAAGTAGAAAATATGTTGAGCTTATTCTGCTGATTGGCAGTGTTTATACTTATTTGACTTAAAATTCACTTATCTGGAAGAGTCCTTAAAGTACCCGCACTCCTTCATTTATAAATGGCCAGATTATACAACATAAAAACTACTATGTAAATCGGTTAACGTGGTCCAAAGTTATACGATAACATACATAAAAAAATAAAATATTCCGACGGATTGATAACCTTTCTCCTTTTTGTTGGTGCCCATTTAAAACTAAATAAATTTTTACACCGTTTAAGGGAGAAATAAAAAAAACCTCTCCTGTAAAACTAACCTATTGTCGCTTACGATAAAATCGCAATTAAATTCTAAAAATCTTTTTTTATAAAAAAAATGCGGGTATTCTTTCTTTTCATTTAGAAAAGTCCTATTCGAGTGAGAGCTTAATATTTTTAAATTTGTGTTTGGGCCACCCTAATTCGGGAGAATTATAAAGCTTCTTAAGTGCTATTTTAGTTAAATACATACACTTTTAGCGTATTCACAAGATTTGGTAAGCGTCGTAATGTCTTAATGTCGTAAAATTTTTCAACGTAAAATAACGGTTAATAAAATCCGATTATATGTTTTCTAACAGTTTAAAAACATTTCGTCGTAGTCACAAATTACTTTAAGACATTACGGCGCATGCGACAACTTGTGAATACCCTAGTTGTGTGTAGTTACTATAGATAAATGTTTAAGCATTATGTGTATCCAAACTCAAACGCTTGCTAAACTAGCTTGTCGTTTGCACCTTATTCAACAATAAACTTTTATTTCGTGTCAATTTACGCATCTGAACATGCATACACCAGCGAATAAATGTACATATGTATGTATATACATAGCATATTTGTAGATAAATGGTTATTATAATTAAAAAAATTGGCAATCAAACAAATGCATGTCGAGGCCTTCGCATTATGCTTATAAATCCCACGTAAATTACATTTAAAAAAATGTTAATATAAGTACATATGTACAAGTGTACATGCACACGAGTACATACATATGTATGTATATATACATGTGTATCTTTATACAGGTATGAATTTTGACATTTTCACAGAAAGGCATCATCTACATCTCAATGCATTTTTTTTTGGATTTTTTGCGAGTAGCTCACTTTGGTTAAGGCGGTTTAAATCGATAACAGCAACCGCGCGCCGCTGCTGTCTGTCACACGGTTTGGCGCCTCAACACCTCCACAAAAGACGCTATTAAAAGCGGATATGAATAATCGCACTTAAAGATTAATTTTAAACATGAAAAATTAAAAGAAACAATATCTCTACATAAATGTGTGTTCGGGTGACTACTAATGTTTACTTTTAGTTAAAATGCCAGCACTACCAGCTTGCCAGCTTGAAATTAATTAAATTTTTATTTTTATTCAAAATGCCAGTTTTTACGATATCAAAATTTTTTATAAAAAATAAAACTTTTATTTGTATTTTTTTTTTGGTTATTTTGTCTTTGTTTTATGCCATGCTTTCGACTAGTTGGCAAGCAACTTTCTCCACGGTACGTCGATGAACGCATTTAAAATGCCAACAGTAACAACAAGTCTGATGCTCGAAAACATTTGGCGAGAGGCTTTACATTTCTTTGTTTTGGGTTTTATTTCTTTTTCCATAAACGGCCAACGAATGGCCGGTGTAATGAGTTGCGCATATTCGAGAAGGTATTTTTGTGAAATGTTAATAGTGTATTCACGCATGCACAGATGTTGTTGTCATCGACATATGAAGGTGTAATTGTACATAGCTTGCAGTGGAATGCACGTAAAATATGAACCAAAAGTATGAAATGAGAGAAGATAAAATAAAGTAAAATGAAATAAAATAACATAAAATAAAATACAAAGGTATAATAAAAAGAGATGAACAAATAAATAAATTAAAACAAATTTATATAAAACTAAACTAAAAAAAAATAAATTAAAATTATTTAAATGAAATTAAATCAAATACAAAAGTGGGATCAAATTAAATGAAACTAAGTAAAATTATATTATATTTAAGAAAATAAAAAATAGAATAAAAGGAAATAAAAAAATAGAATAAAATAAAATAAAATAAAATAAAATAAAATAAAATAAAATAAAATAAAATAAAATAAAATAAAATAAAATAAAATAAAATAAAATAAAATAAAGTAAAATACAACAAAATAAATTATATAAAACAAAATAAAATAGCATACAAAAATATGATAAAATTTAATGAATTTAAATATATTTAAATAAAACAAAAGAAAATAAACTTAAATAGAAGAAAATAAATACGTATGTAAATACATATAGATTTATGTATATATATGTATGCGTGTACTCATTTATGTATGTAAATTGACGAGGTAAACAAATGATTTCCCGACTGATGGCACCAATTGTATTTTTAAGCAAAGAAATATAAATGTCTTTATTTTATATCAGTTTAAAAAGCTAATTACAAACTGAATAAACTAAAAACTATGGAATTGAAATTTATTCATATTGCAGTCGCAGTAATTTTTACAAAAAGTAAAAAATAAGAGATCATCTTTACACTTAAAACGCAAACATCCAACGACGTAGCGTAGACGTAGGTTGACGCAGACACGGTCTAGCTTATGGGATTCGCGTGTTAACGAAAACTCACCACCGCATGGCGGTGACGTTGCCGTTGCTTCTCTCTCTCTCCATCAACAGTAAATTTTATATGCTGCTACGTACGTCAACCTACGTTTACGCTACGTCGTTGACTAACTGAGCTTTAACATATGTATAGTATTTATACATATACACATATGTATAGTAAAATTAGTATGCCACAACATATAAATACTTATGTATATATACAAGTCGGACGGATTTGGTAAGAAAAAATGATGTCTTGTTAACGATTCGCTTCAAATTTTTTTATGGATTCTATACGAGGATTTTTTTTCGGAGATATGATCTGTCAAAGTTCGATTTTTTTTCATGATTCTAACCATTCATGTACTTCTTCAAATCATTGTATCGTTACATTGTAGAGACTTCGCCTTAACTTCGTTTTGACCCGTTGCTTTCGTGGTTATGATTGTCCTAAAGTTAACTAGGCCAATAACATAACATAACATAGGCAGACTTATGTATATCATTTCGAAGAATATATGTATGCACCTTGACTTCTTTAGTTTTTATGCGGCTTTTTTTAACCGCACGAATAATCTGTTTATTTTTTTCATTAATTTCAATAGTAAAGTTACTGTAACATAATGAAAGAATTAGATTGAACCGACAAAAGCATATACTTAATTCACTATACATCAAAAATAAAAATCCTGTCCGGAAGAGGAATATCAAATAATTCTAAGGCCTTTTGTTCCTTGCCACTATTATCCCCAATTATCAAGTGTTCCATTAAGTTAAGGTCCGGCAAGTAGAACGACCGCAACAAAATTTTTGGGCTCATTCATTATCCTCGTTTCTCCGCTGGAGAAACAGACCGCTTTCTAGTCATCCTTTCAAGACATGTGAGACGTATAAAACTCCGGTCGTGGTTCTTAACGTTGTGTATTTATTGATGCCCGTTTTTGAAAATTTTACTTTAACTTTTTTTCAATTTTGGTCCAGTATCGTGACAATGAGGAACTGACCTAACACGGATCTACTTCATTTGCCTCTAGCTTTTGTGTTATGATTCCATTGCATGTTTCCTTTCCATATACATATTTATATGCGCGCTATCTTGAGCTGTCAACAATTTTGCAGTTCTTTTAATTTTTGTAGCTAACAGTTCGCCTGTTGAATTGAAAGTGACGCAATTTTTAAAACACCTTTTTTGTATTTTTTATTTATAAAAATCGGCATACAAATCCAAGTATCATAGGTAATCTCTTTGCTTTCACCACTTAAAGATGCACCTAAGCCCGCTTCTCGAACATAAATAATGTGAATATTCAAGTGAAGCAGGGTGTACATCGTCATGAGTATAGAATTCACTAGAAAATATGAGGTAAAGTGCAAAATCACTGATGCTGCTATAGAAGCTATATATGTAGAATGTTGTTGCCTAGGCCCTAGGGTATGTATGACTCTGTACATTTCTGCGCTGACCGCTTTACTACCGGCCAAAGATTTGGTGCAGATCCGTCATGAAAACGCTATTATGTCCATATATATTTAGTACATATATACATTATGGTACCTATAAATTCAAAATAATTGAGTTTACTAAGTAGTCAAGGGTTTAATTTAAGTGATTATGAATTTTAAAAAACATATTATATGGTATTTAAAAATTCCTTTTCAACGATGTACGTATGTATGTACAACACCTACATAAG
Organism: Rhagoletis zephyria; assembly: GCF_001687245.7. Taxonomy (NCBI): domain Eukaryota; kingdom Metazoa; phylum Arthropoda; class Insecta; order Diptera; family Tephritidae; genus Rhagoletis; species Rhagoletis zephyria. The sequence goes on along the minus strand of NW_016163105.1, from coordinate 4,157 downwards.
GAGTTACAAATAAAAGAGTTATGAGCCCAACCCGATTTTGTAAATTTTTAGGACGGATCAAGGACGAACACTTTTCAGCGAAATTCAGGAAAATCCTTCCCAAGTGAGATACATGCACGATTATGTCAATACCAAGAAGTACAGACTGTTGAGTACCTCCACCCCCACTCAAAATGAGTAATACATAAATACAAAGTTTTGATATTAACACGACAGGATTGCTAATGCCATAAACTTTTACATATAAAGACGGCTCTCAACTTGAAGGGAGAGTCGGAGGTGAAGACTCCTCTTCCGAACTGAGGCTAGAAGAGACGTCTTTCATTGCAGTGCATATAAAGTGGAAGTATTGGACATCCAGAAAGCAGCAGGCAAAAACCTGGAGAAATTGTACCATGAGCGCCAAATATTTTTTTTACTTTATCACAGCGAAAATTTTTGAATACGTTGCACTTTATTAGATACATACATACATATGCAGGTACTTTTTTTCACGGACAGGCTAGTTTCATACACATTTGTTTAATGCTTGGCAAACACTGTGGAATTCTTCAGTCAATTTTCGCACTTTGCCTCTGTTAAGAAGCCATTATTATTTTAATTATTTCTTTTCATTGAAACCGTTATGCGGGCAAGATCTACATATGTAAGTAAGTGTGCAAAAAAAAAAATAGTGCATTCACATGTGTTGTTTCACCGCATGGCAGCGGCATGCCGACCACAGAAAGCGCAAAGTGCAAAAGGCGCAGAGTAATAACTTTTGTGCTGAAATTGATTTTCTCAGCTGCCAAGTAAAATCGTGTGGCAGCATTAGAAATACAACGTACTTACGTACTTACACTTACTTGAAGAAATGTATGTATACATACATATATATCTCAATTTCCATTAGAACAGAAAACAACGGTCGCTTTTGTTATTTGCCAGTCCGTGGACGTCAGTGGTGATCGATTGATAGCTGGCTGGCATGCAACAGATCGTATTGTATCGGATCGATTTCTTCGTCAAAGCAAGCACAATCGAACTGGCCATCAGCCAGTTACAAATGTCAGGCACGGAATAGTAATCTTTGACTCCATGGTATACTAGGGTGGTCCAAAAAAAGTAAAGTTGAAATTTTAAAGGAGTGAGCCCTTGGATTGTTCTATACCGAAAAGTTTTTTTTAATCAAAAAANCTTCGTCAAAGCAAGCACAATCGAACTGGCCATCAGCCAGTTACAAATGTCAGGCACGGAATAGTAATCTTTGACTCCATGGTATACTAGGGTGGTCCAAAAAAAGTAAAGTTGAAATTTTAAAGGAGTGAGCCCTTGGATTGTTCTATACCGAAAAGTTTTTTTTAATCAAAAAATATTTAGAGATCGCTCAAAGCGCTCCAAAGTTTTTCATGTATTTTATTTAAGAAAAAAAAACAAGTTTTCGTAGAAATGGTATAGAATTTTTCTTCAGGAGACTTCCAATAACAATATTCAATTAAAATTCCGACTTTACTTTTTCACATGCTTTTTGAACCGCCCTAATGTACACAGGTAAATACATACATATTTACATAGGAAACATTAGCTATATGGTATGCTTGAGGAGATAAAATTAGAATAATATGTAAAATATACCGCTCTTTGAGAAATTTTATTATAATTAAAGAGTCTTAATATTGATAAAATAAAAGCTGTGGACAAAAAGCATTTATTATTAAAAATATATTGCATACTCATTTGACGCCTGTCATAAAAAAAAACTTAAAACTTTCCACCTTGAAAAATATTTGAGCTCATACTCACAATTCCCAAAAAAATCGGAAAGGAAAGAATTAGAAAAAATAAATTAAACATTGAGAAGAAAACGAAATGCTTCTTGATGTCCGGTTTTATCGAAACTTTTCAAGTTTTTTTTCAATTTCTTTCGGGCTTCGTGGTATTCTTCGCATTTTAATTACACTTGATCACAAATTTTAGTTTGGTTTTTTTTCTCCAGACGGCACTATCCGATTCGTATGTAGAATCGCCCGCTGATTCCAAAAACTGAGTTAATATTTCATTCTATGGATACGTTTTCAAGAATTTTCCAGTTTACCGTTACTGAGCTTAAAACAAAAGGTGGTTGCACTTAGTCACTTATATCTCATGAACCAATTTAACAAACTAAAACCGGAATACGAGAAATGAAAGGTAGCAAAAATTTCCACCTCTCACCGTCTAAACAGCACTTTCCCATAGGACAGATAGTTTCTGACAAATTAATTAAAAATTCCATTTTCCTTTTTATGAAAAAAAATAAATAAAACAATAAAATTTTAACAGGAGAAGAATTAAAAAACTAATGCCGAATTTCCACTAGGCATTGAAATGACAAAAAATGTCTGCCATTTAAAAAAATGCCATGTGGAAATGATCTTAATGATTATTTTTTTAATGACCGACTTTGTCATTTGTCATTTTTGCCATTTAATGCCTAGTGGAAATCCAGCATAACAGGTTCTGTGTCAAATTTTTGCAGTTGTGCTTACGCCTGTTCTGTTAAAAACAAATCAAGTTACTAATGAAGCAAATCGATGGATAAATAAAGAAGTAATGAGTGATCAAATAAAAATTCGCAAAGATTTTTTGTATGAGAAATGAGCAGGAAATAATGTTTCTCATACGCCATGTACACCTAAGTAGCACGCTTTCATGCTCATATTTTATACGAAAAATCTTTGCCCATTTTCATTTGACCACTCATTACTTCTTTATTTATCCATCGATTTGCTTCATTTGTAACCTGATTTGTTTGTAACAGAACAGGCTTTAGCACAAAGGCAAAAATTTGACACAGACCATGTAATCTTGTAAATTTTTCTTCTGTTAAAGTGTTTATTCATATTTTCATAAAAAAAAAAATAAAAAATCTGGAATGATGAATTTGCCTATCAGACCTATCTAAAAGTGTTGTATTTACGGTCTATGTAGAATTTTGTTACCTTTCATTTGCCGTATTCCATAATAAGATTGTTAAATTGGTTTGAAAGTCATATTTACGTGATTAGGTGTAACCACTTTTTGTTTTAAGCTGGATAGTGGTTAACTGAAAATACATTTAAAACTTATTCATAGAATAAAAAAATAAGTCGATTTTCGGAATCAGCGAGCAATTCTTTATAGAAATTGGATAGTGGCATCCATTGAGCATTCTTGCTGTAAACCAGTGTTATCGTAGTTTTTAAAGAACTTTTGGGTTTTTGGGACCCTTCTTGACGCTTTAAGACTGCGAAGTCTTCTTGGTTTTTTCGTTATTTTTTATATCCTGGTATTTTTGCAGGACTGTCCTGGTTATTTTTCGACATATTTCAGGATTTTAGGGACTTTTTGAAGCTTCTTTTCTACACTTGGTGAAGTATGTAAATATTTTCGTATTCGATACTTATGAGCATCTAGCAAATTTGAGAACAAAAGAGTATGTATAACTAAGTATCTAAATACAATTTTACCCATCACTGATTTAAAGCGAGCCTCCTTCGAATGTTTTTGGTTATTTAAGTTTTTGGGCAGTCATGATCCGGTAGAAACGGAATGCCAAATATGAATATACCCTGCAAACCAAAGTTACCGAAATCTTAACGAAATCTTTAGGAGTATCTGATTTCTGTAACGAGTTTTTTACGAATCCTCAAAGAAAATTATATGAAGTGGTTGACAAGAACTCGTAAAGAAATTTCTGTACGAAAAATAAAAAAACTCTGCAAGAAATTCTTCACAAAGCAGCATTATTTCCATTTCTTTACCGATTTTCTTCCGAAATTTCGTTAAAGAATGGAAGTGTGCATAGTTTATTTCATTTTAGAAAATTCGGCAAAAAATCGGATGGGATCTGTATGAGTTCTTTAAGATTTCTCTACGATTCAAAATACTCTGAAAAAATGGTTTGCAGGGTATGTATGTACATATCGCACACCTAGATCTAAAGTGCGATCAACTCAAAAAAAAGTTTAGAGCGATTTTTTAGCATAATTCAATTCATAGGACTTACAGCCAATTAATGGAAAAATTTGTTTTCTTCAAGATTATACACATTAACTAAATAACTGCTGTCAAACCTGTTTTTGTATTAATTGCGTTGAATATGTACGACCCACAATCAGTGTTGCCGCGAAACATTTTTAGCGGTAGCTAAATTCAGG
>NW_016163104.1:10272-38430 GCF_001687245.7 Rhagoletis zephyria | reverse complement strand
CAAGTTCAAAAACGTCCTATCTCATAAAACTTTTCAAGAATGCAGTATTTCAGAATTTGGTTGAAAAACGCCCTATCTCAGAATTTGGTTGAATCACGCCCTGTTTCAGAATTCGATTAAAAAAACGCCTTATCTCAAACGAAAATACATTGAAAATAAGCTGAGATAGGGCGGTTTTGAGTCGGCAACTGAGATAGGGCGTTCTTCAGTCAAATTCGGAGATAGGGCGTTTTTCAATGAAATTATGAAGTAGGGCGTTCCTGAAAAGTTTTCTGAGATAGAGCGTTGTTGAAACATTTTCTGAGGTAGGGCGTTTTCGAACTAGCTGCCGAGATAGGTCCCTCTTCAACCACTCAGCCATTGAAATGAACTCTGGAAAGGAAACTATTAAATATATAAAAAAAAACGTCAAATATTGTGAAAAGGTAAATTATAGTATGCATTGGATTTTGACCCCTTTCGATGAAAGCATTGCGTGCAGTTTATGNGCTTTGACCCCTTTCGATGAAAGCATTGCGCGCAGTTTATGAAACTTAGGTTTTATGAAACGTACGTTTTATGCCAAGTCCAATTATTGCACATTACACGTTGTTTTTTTAGGTTTTGAATGCTTATTATTTATTTTTTGAAACGTACAAAATTAAAAAGTTATACTAGCGAGTATTGTGGCTTATTTGTGTAGCGTCAGCTATTGGTTCTAATAAATATAATAAATATAAATAATAATTATTATTTTTACAATTTTCTGGAATCATGGGAAAGATATATTTTTGTACAAGAATTCAATGTACAGTTGGTGTACCACAATAACCAATGTCAATGACAATTCTTTTTGAAACCTATAATAAACGTTAAAAAAATTTGATGCAGCTTCATCCTAATTTTTTCTAAAATGAAAAAAAAAAACAAATAAAACTATATAACAAATGTCTAAGTGACTGTTAATCGCCTCTACGTTGGGATGCAGTTGTGCCAATCAGATTATTAAAAAGAAGAACACAATGTGGTATTAGTGTTTAGTTAATTTAAAATGTGGATTTATTCATATAAATGAGCTATTGATATGTACAAATTGCTCTTGTTGATTATGCTGTGGGCTAATGACTGGATCACGTCCTCTTGTCTGGATGCTCGCAAAAGAAGTAAGTTCAACTATCTTTTTGGTTTATTGCGGTAGCCTATTAAATTGCTTTAGAAAAGCAATATTCCAATAACGGAATCAATTAGAAAGATAGGGGAAAGTTAACAGCCGTGATGTTAACGCAATGTTAAACATTAGGGATGTTCTATTTAGACGGAGGCCTTAACAGTGACCATCAAGTCAAGGTGCAGGAATGGTATTTTTGGAGATAGTAGTCGAGAGTTCTAGCTTTAATTTAAGCCAGGAAAGTTCTGTCACTTTTTGTTTTTTTGCTAGAGCTTCTAAAATATTGCAAAAAAATGGTATTTTGACAATCTGACCTCTTTTTTCAAAAATTGGATCTGATGGAAACTTTATGCTTACGGATTCATAATCAGCATAAAAAAGTCTATCAAAAACAGCTTTAACATTTGCCATACCAAAATTTGTTTCAATTTTTGTTGGGCTTAGTTATCCATTAAAAATGAGCAAAAATTCAGATTTCCGTTTTTTCTGCAGAAATTTTTCCTTACCTATTCAGTTATATATATAGTTATGTCTGGTCACCTTAACCACTTACTATCATTCCTACGCGTATTAACATCGCGTATCCGTTTATGCTTCTATGTTTATCACACATACTTCCCACACTTTAGTAGATATACTCCAATTGTCATTGAATAGTTCTAAGCAGTATCGTTTGTAAGCAGGGTTGCCACTTTGGTAAATTGTTACCAAAATTGGTAGAAAAAATTTGGGTTGGTAAAAAGGTAAATTTTTTCTCATTTAGGTAGATTTTTGTTGAATTATTTAGTTTGAAAAAAAAAACAATACAACTTTTCGTTCCCGTTTTATTTTTCGTAGTTATCTTTTTATTACAAATTTCTTTCCAAAAGTGCAGTCTACTTTATTGCATTAATTTTCGAACATTTTAATGCACACTTTTTTTATACATACGAATAAATGTATATAAAGAACGGACAAGTATGTAATTACCCACTTCGACCCTTCGAAAAATATTAAATCAACGCATATTTTCATCAATGGCAATTGTTAAATGAAAAAAAAAACACAAAATAAAAACAAACAAAAAATTAAAACTACCAACGGGAATTTTTAGATGCACATTGTTGATTAGTCTGAAGTATTATGGGCTGTAAAACTCCATACNTACTTGTTACCGAAACGACTTACTCTTTTTACTTCTTAATTGGCGCAGTCGACGCGAACTAACACGAGAAGAAAAAGCTCATACCACGTGCTTAATACCATAATTAGCTTGTTAAAATTAATTACTATCTAAATAAAACCCACCCGGTATTGAACGTTGAACGTTTTCTTTTCATTGTGAAAAAAGGGAAAAAATTATTATCTAAATTAGCGAGTGATTAAGGTACAACAATCGTGTACAAAACTTGTCACATTTAAACTTTAACATGAACAAAACACAAATTTCATTGGTGTAATACTAATTAAAAAAAAAAAATAATAATAATAATCAAATAACAATTGAAGCTGTCTTCTCAGTGTAAAAACAGATGCAGTGTTCTATAATATATTACGCATTAACTAGTTATAACTTTACAACCAGAACCGCAACAAAAATACTACAAAGACAAATAGAACAGTTATACTTGCACAAAAACTAAAATTAAAATCAATGAAATAAATTAGCAAGAGCAGAACCACGTGCATTGTTACAGGCTAACCTAATATTCACGCACGCCGCCAATTTATTGTCAAAAATTTCTCATGCACATGCAACTTGTATGAGATCAACCGAAATTGAACGGCGTGCGTATGAAGCTAACTCAATTTCCAATTTTTGTTCTGCGTGACATTTTGATTTGACGTTTCGCTCAATGAAATCAAATGCAAACGCTTGCAAGTCAAATTCGGGTGACGCAAAAAAACAAATTCGACCGCATGCGTACCAAAACGCAAGCCGCGAATATTAGGTTAGCCTGTTACGTAGTATAGCGTAGCAGTTACAAAAACACAACAAAAAACACGCGAAGGCAGTCGAGTAGACGAAAAGCAGCTTCACCAACAAGAAACAATAGAACAAGAAATAGCAGAAAAATACTGGGAGAATCACGACGAATTGAAAGGAACGAGTACAATGGAAGACCTTGAGGCTAATTCCAGATTTAAAATTATTTCTTCTACCTTAAGTAGCATATCAACCTTTGATGGCGGTGGAAACTCACTGATAAATTTTATTGAGCGAATCGATTCTATGGCTCCTATTCTAGATTCGTTCGATACTATTTATAAACAACTAGCAGACCCGGCGAACTTCGTCCCGCCCAAAATTAATTTTTTTATTGAAATATTTGGTCCAACGTTTTCGCCAGCCACTCAAGTTTGTTTGGTTTTGTGGTCGACAGAAGGCACATCCCCATTGCCGTCTTAAATAACCTGACGAAAGCGTTATACCGGGAAGAAATCCTTGCGGCTCGATAGTGAATCGTCCTTGAATCTGTATAGTATAGTTGGTGGCAATTTACAAACTGGTGAGTATCATTGGTCCACATTCTGTTTAGTCACCGTAAAGCAAGGACCGCAATGGTTCTGATGGTTGATTTAACGGGAGTAATTTAACTTTGATCCCTGTGCCTCCGAATCGACAATTTTTAGCAATAACTCGTTTCCAGCGCCACTAAAAATTATCATTAAAATCGTTTCGGTCATTTAGAAGGAGTTAAGCTACCAGAATAAGTCTTTTACTTACTGACACTCTTCGGCATTTTTTCCCATACAAAAAAACTCTCACGCATTCGTTATACGGAGAAAATGCGCAACATCATCAGCGAAAAAAATTCTCAAAAATCAACGGTATCTTATAGCCATTAAAAACTTGCACTTATGATACTGAAATTGAGTGAACTACAAAACTGCATACTCAACATTTGGTACAAAAAAAATTATTACGAAAAAGAAAAAAAAAACACTGTATTCTGGGTGTATATATTTACTGATAGGTAAACGTTTCAATATGTTTGGAAAGCACCACTTCCCTTTTCCAGTAGCCCCAAAATCTCTATACCAATTTCCAGGACATTACCACAAATACTTTCAGAGATATACGGTATGAAAAATTCGATATGCATGGGTGATGCCACGCTCCCTTAATATATCCAAAGTCTGCAGTAGGTGTCCAAAATTTAAAAAAATCGGTACAGCCGTTCGCGAGATCACCTCTTTATATAATTAGTGTAAGTAACACAGGGCAACACCGATTTTGATGCGGCAAATGTTGAAGCTGGTTTTAATAGGCTTTTTTTTGCTGATTAAGAATACGTAAGTATAATGTTTCCATCAGTTCCAGATTTTGAGAAAAATGTGGTGAAAGTGTAAAAAAATCGCGTTTTTTGCAATATTTGAGAAGGTCTAGCAATGAAACAAAAGGTGATAGAACCTTCCACTTAGGCTTAAATTAAGGCTTTGACTTCTGACTTCAATCCCTAAAAATACCATTCCTGCACCTTGACCCTGAGGTTACCTATAGTCATTTATTTAACAGCTAACACTGATTTTTACACCATTTTTGAAGATAAAAAGTAAATGAGTATAGGTGACCATTAGGGCAAGGCGCAGGAATAGTACTTTCAGGGATGGTAGTCTGTAGTTCTAGCTTTAATTTAAGCCTACGTGAAAGGTTCTATCACCTTTTGCTTGATTGCGGTAGAAACTCAAACTCCCCGAAATCAGTTATTCCTGTTCAACAAATGACTATAAGGGCTGGTTTCTCCAACTCAACTTAATTAAGCCAATTTTTTCGACCCAGTCAAGAAGTAAGCTGTGTAAAACGTAGGCTAACTTTTGACTAAAGTCCAAAAGTGGCTAAACTAAGTTAGGTTGAGTTGGAGAAACCAGCCCTAAGTGACCATCAAGCAAAGGTGCGGAAACTTGCTTTAATCAAAGCCTAAGTGGAAGGTTCTACGACCCTTTGTTTCTTTGCTAGAGCTTCTCAAATTTGCAAAAAACTTGATTTTTTGACAATTTGACCTCGTTTTTTCTTAAAATCTGGAGCTGATGGTAACTTTTTGCTTACGGATTCGCAATCAACACAAAAAAATCTGTCAAAAATAGCGTTCACATTTGCTGCATCAAATATTTTTCCATTTTTGTTGGCCTGTGTAATAAGTATTGTTAAATAGCCAATACCCGCATGTTTGCGGCGCCTTCAACCAAACACCTTTCGAACTGTAAAACAATGAATCGATTCGATTGAAGATTTTTTGGAATTGATCGGTTCTGGTCCACCTATCAGAAAAAATATCATATATGTTAACCCAGCCAATAAGCTACCTACGTGCTAAATTGCAAGCAAAACGAACCATTAATAAGACTGTTTCGAATAGTTCGGTCTCTGACACACTTAACGGAAAAAATGAATCCTATATGCTAATCTAGGCAAAATGCTACCAACTGCATTTTTTAAGCATAGCTCGACCCCTTCGCCAACTATCGGAAAAATTAAAACTTTGTGCACTCCTTCTTCTAAACACATTTACAAAAAAGCAGTACCCATTCGAATCAGTTATGAAACATAGGAGAAAATTGTTCCCAATTGATTCAAGCTCCCAATGAATTTCACAATTATCCTAAATTTTCCAAGCTTTCGTCGAAACAAATTTTTGCGTTCTTCCGGATTTTTCCGTGTTTTCCACTTAGAATTTTCTATTTTTCCATTCGAATGCCATTCCGAAGGAATGTCACACAAAATTCCATACAAAAAAATCAATTTTCGATTTTTCCAATTTTGCGACTTTCCCGGAGGGGTTTCCCACAATTTTCTTTCGTAAAAACCTTCTTCTGGCAATTACGAACAACTAAAAAAAAATGTAAGCCAAATCGGTCCAACCGTCCTCAATTGATGAATCACTATACATTTTTCACACCATTTTTATATATATAGATATACGTATTTAATACATACATTCTTGCCACTGCTAATCACATGAATAAAAATTCTAAAAACGAAAATGTGACTGCAATATTTCTTGAATAACTCAGTGAGAGGGGAGATCAGTATGTTTGCATGTATGTATATAAAAAAATATTTATTGGACCAAAAAGTAGTGGGTAGGCACTGTGGCCAATGGTAATCAACTATTACCACCTCCGCATGGTTGTAAGCCATGCAGAGTCCGCAGAATGCTCCGGAAGCAGTGTCCGGAGGATGCATCCGACTAGGCAGAGCATACTTTGAACTGCCATCAAATTATAACTTAAGAAAGTTTTATTACATGGCAGTTGAGAAGTGCATGTACATAAATTACATTAATTTAATGAAGGAAATTGTTGCACATGCAGCAGTACATAGCATGCATTTAGGCGCCTGGTGTTAGCAGTCGCGTCTAAACATTTCTTGTTTGAAATGTTTTAGATCCATCGCACACCACGGACTTTAGTTGGGCTTGCTAGTCTTTCCATTGCACCACAACTAATTGGTCTGAGCGATTAAGTTGGTGTAGTGTGCGCACCTCCATACATCTTCATGTACATACATATTTCAAGCGAGCGCTACTATTTAAATAGGCGGCCGATAAATTCTGTGGTATGAGGTGGCTCTTATAGCTGCATTATTACATCTATTCCGTGTGTTGCAATATCCACGGAAGCAGCAGTTATGAAGAAAATTATTTAAAAATATTAGACAAATTCTCTACTTATATGTTTGGCTTTCCTTTGTTTTATTTTTCCAACGTCAAAAGCTGAACTTTTTTTTTGAAAAAGTTGGTACAACAAAAAATGTCTTAGTCGTCGTCGCGTGCGGGCGTGTCTTTGTTTACTCTCCGTACAATAAGCTACAATCAGTGATTTTAGTGGCTACTAATCAATATTGACAGTGCTCGAAATAGCTGTGGCTGCTTAATTGTGTCTTTTGCCATGGCTAATTGCGTGACATGCAATTTAAAGTGCTTAGCCAACGAATACATTACGTGCGGTATATGTTGCTCATTAACGCATATAAAATGTTCCAAACTGAGTGCCAGTTGCATAAATGCAATCAATAGCAATCACAATGTGGTGTACAGGTGTGGTGTCTGTAATGATCGCATACTACCTCTTAGCCAGTCAAAAATCGATGGTGTCATGGACAATCTAAAACATATTAAAGATTTTATCAATTCGATTTCTAACATATATTCTAACAACAACGCTAAAGCTTCTAATAATAAAATTATAACAAGGTCTAAGGCCAAGGCCAATGAACCTAGCAGTGCTCGCAAAACTACCAATTTGCCAGCCAAAGGCTCTCTAAGTAACTCTCCCTATCAACAGAGATCTACCACTCCGATCACTGTCTCTACAATTGTTGCTGATGCAGCTGCGGTGGCTTCTGATGCTGCTAATTCTCTCACCGGACCTCTCTCTTACGCTCAAACTGCTGCCGCTGCTGGAGCTGATGCTTTAGATCCCGCTCATCCTCTCCCATATGATTTAAACACTGCTGCTGCTTCAGTCGTCGATGGCGCAGATGTAGTCTCTCCACCTGCTTCTCATCTTACTAATTCTTCATCACGTGTTCCGAGCTCTGCAATACAGCGAAAGAGCAAACGAAATAATATTATCGTCGTTGGTGCAAACGCTAATTGCGAACTTGACGTTGCCGCTCGCTTTAAATGGTTACACCTCTCTTCTTTTAAGCCGTCGGTATCAGCAGAAGATGTCATAGCATACATTGCGAAGCATGCAAAGATCGACCAGAAGCTAATTTGTTGCTATAAACTAATCAAGAGAGATACTCAAATTGATTCGCTGAAAAGGGTGAATTTCAAATTAGGCATCTCTTCACCGTATTATGATAAATTGATGAATCCGGACTAATGGCCAGCCAATGTAAACGTACGTCCGTTCCAATTTTTTCAAAGAGCAGCGCCAGCAGAGAAAACGCTTTGACTGTGAATAAATCTCTTAATATTATTGCTGATGATCACATTGGTGAACCTACCAACAAGTATGCTGTATATTATCATAATGTGAGTGGAATGCGAACAAAATCTGCTCAGTTTCGTCGTGATATGTCTTTACACGACTACGACATTATTGCTTTATCCGAAACTTGGTTTCATGAGCACATATATTCATCTGAATTTTTCGGCGATAATTACCACGTTTATCGCTTAGATCGCTGCCCAACAACCACTGGCCTTTCTAGAGGAGGTGGAGTACTGTGGGCTGTGAAGGCCAATTTGTGTAGTAGTAATGTCTCTTTAAACTTATACTCTAACAGTATTGAACAATTATGTATTAAGGTAAAGTTTGCATTGAATCGCTTCATCTACTTTCTGTTATCCTACATTCCACCAGATAGCGCGTACGATATTTATGAAAAGCATTTAAATAATTTAACATTAATTTGTGATAATTTAAATCAAAATGACGAAGTGATATATCTTGGAGATTTTAATTTAGGAAATATTTCATGGTTGCCATACAATAATAACCTAATACCTTCTAACGTTAAATCTGAAATAGATTTACTGTTTGTAAGTACCTTATTTTCGTATGGCCTTAAGCAGATTAATTCAATTCAGAATGATAACAATCGAATATTGGACTTAGTTTTTATCTCTGCCGATCTGAATTCATCTTGCCAACAATGCCAATTACCTATTTTAGGTAATAGCCAGCACCATAAAGCGCTCTTCATAAATTTTGAATTTTATACATTCGATAGACTTCTGTCGATCAATACTTTGGAACGTAATTATTCCAAAGCTGATGTCATAAAGATAAGCGAATACTTAGATAATACAGACTGGTCAATTTTGGACTCTTTCGATGATCCTACAATATCGTATGGTATTTTATGTGACAAATTGAAATCAATAATCTCTCGCTTTGTCCCTTTGCGGAAATTGAGAACCCATAATAAACCACCCTGGTTTAACCCAAGGCTCTGTCATCTTAAAAATTTAAAAAATAAAGCATATAAAAAATTTAAAAGAACTAATAGCATACACGATCGAGACAACTTACTCCGATTGAAAAGGGAATTCAACTGTCTTCACGACTACCTGTTTAAACATTATACGTTTAGAATTGAATCGAATCTAAAATCTAACCCCTCTAGTTTTTGGCGTTATATTAACAATAAACGGAAGACAAACGGCTTTCCCACTTGTTTAAATTATGACGGCACTGTGTCGGATAATGAGTCAGATTCTTGTGACCTTTTTGCAAAATTTTTCCAAGGAGTTTATGAACAATATGACCAATTAGACGATTTTAACTTTAACGCACCCTCTTCACAATCATATGATGATTTCACTGTGTCAACCAATGATGTTGTACAAGCAATTTCAGGACTGAATAATAGCCCATCCACTGACCATGAAGGTTTCTGTCCCGTATTTTTTAAACTCGTCTTCAGTTCAATAGCGAAACCCTTTGCAATTCTCTTCAATAAATGCCTAAACAAATCTATCTTCTTAGATGCTTGGAAACTATGCTCAATCACGCCAATTTATAAATCAGGAAGCCGAAATGACGTACGCAACTATCGTCCAATAGTTAAACAAAGCACTATTTCGAAAATATTTGATTCCATTCTCAAAGCTAAAATGTTAAATCGTATTAACGATCATATTTGCGAGTACCAACATGGCTTTGTCCCATTAAGGTCTACTTGTACTAATTTAGCAATACTCACAAACAGTATTATTAACGCTTTTGTTAATCATGCACAACTAGATGTAGTTTACACGGATTTTTCAAAGGCATTTGATAAAGTCGACCATTTCATCCTTATAAAGAAGCTCAGCGAATGTGGTATTAAAGGAACACTTTTAAAATTCTTTTTTAGCTATCTATCGGGAAGGAAATTATTTGTAAAAATGGCCTCGTCCAAATCTACAATAATGATTAATGCTTGGTCTGGAATACCCCAAGGTACTCACTGTGGGCCCCTTCTTTTCTTAATTTTTATAAACGACCTACCAAAAATATTTCAATCGGTAAAATGTTTAATGTTTGCAGATGACGTTAAGTTATTTTTACAAATCCGCTGTATTCAAGATTGTACCAACCTTCAAACCGATCTTAATCATTTTGAAGAATGGTGCACCTTGAACCACCTCAACTTGAATACCGACAAATGCTGCGTGGTTTCATACAGGAAAAAACTGAATCCTTTTTTCTTTGATTATTTTCTGAATAATATAAAACTTAGTCGTAAAGAAGATATTAAAGACTTGGGCATAATCTTCGATTCAGGACTGTCGTTTTCTAAGCATATTGATTATATGGTCTCCAAAGCTTTTTCTATGATTGGATTTCTGCGTCGTAATACTCAAGACTTTTCTGATCCATTGACCTTGAAAGCACTCTACATTTCTTTAGTTCGGAGCCACCTAGATTATTGTTCATTAATATGGAACCCATTCTACCACTGCCATGTAAATAAAATCGAAAGAGTCCAAAAAGTCTTTACAAAATATGCATTGTATAAGCTGCGCTGGCCTAATGGTCTCCCTAGTTATATAGGCAGACGCAAATTGGTTGGACTGCAAAGCCTTGAAGATAGACGAATCTACTTTTCGGTCTTATTCGTGTATAATCTTTTAAATGCCAATATAAATTGCAGTGAACTATTGAGTGTAATTAGACATCAAACGAATCACTATGATCTAAGGCAGGTTCGTTTATTTGTTGATCAAGTGCATAGAACTAACTATGCGTTTAACGAACCAATGGTGAGATGCATTCGATTTTGCAACAATTATCCTAACCTAGACTTTAGTCTCAGTATATACAATTTTAAGCAACAATTATATGGAAGTTTTAATTAAACATGCTAAAACACTTTTAATATAGTCTGTAAGATTTATCTGTAGACTGAAATAAATAAATAAATAAAATAAATAATCTAGGCAAAAAGCTAACTACGTACCAAATTTTAAGCAAATCGGACCATAACTACGATTTTTTCGAATAGATCGGTCCCTGGTCCACTTCCCGAAAAAAAAAATCCTATATGCTAATCTGGGCAAAAACCTACCTACGCACCAAGTTTTAAGCAAATCGGAGGATAAATACGTTTTTTCGAATAGATCGGTCCCTGGTCCACTTCCTGGAAAAAAAGCATCCTATGTGCTAATCTAGGCAAAAAGCTACCAAGGTACCAAATTTTAAGCAAATCGGACCATAAATACGATATTTTCGAATAGATCAGTCCCTGGTCCACTTCCCGGAAAAAAGGATCCTATATGCTAACATAGGTAAAAAGCTACCTACGTACCAAATTTTAAGCAAATCGGACCATAAATACGATTTCTCGAATAGATCGGTCCCTGGTCCACCGGAGGGTTTTCCCAAAATTTTCTTTCTTAAAAACCATCTCCTGGCAATTACGAACAACTGAAAAAAAAATTTGCCAAATCGGCCCAACCGTTCTCAATTGATGAATGACTATACATTTTTCACACCATTTTTATATATATAGATTATTGTTAGGTTTTATAAAAGATAATATAACTGGTGATTATATTATTAATAGAAAATAGAAAATCTGGGCGTATAAGATTCGCCTGTTGAACTAATTGACAAAAGAAGATCATGTCGTTGTAACTCTACAATAGAATCTTTTTACAAACAGCTAAATAATTACTTATGTCGTCTGAATAATGCCTTATATTTCAGTGGAAATAACCATAATTTGGAAATCGCTAGTAATGCAAGAATAGCTTTGCATTCTTTTCAGCACGGGTTGCCTGAACCCGTTAAAAGCATTATTATTAGTCGTAATCCCAAAAACTTAAGAGAAGCTTATGAGATAATTAAAACTAATGGGTACTTAAATTATAACTATAACAGTCAAAATATTTTTTATAAACAGGCCAGGGAAACCAAAGTCATAGCAGAAATGTTAACCAACAAAGACATATAAATAATAATAACACATTTACCCGACAACAACAATCATATAACACTAATAGGAACGTACAAGCGCAACAACAGCAAAATTCTTGCGACAACCAACGACAACAGACGTTTTCTACTCAAACGAGACAAACGAACAACAACTATGGTAAACCAAGTGGGCATAACAATAATTATTACAGAACAAACAACAATAATTCAGGTAACTCAAATAGCAGTGAACAATTCAAAGCTGCTATCGAGCCAATGGACATAAGTGTTAATCAAACCGGTCCAAATTTTCAGGAAACCAGCCTAGAGGGTTACCCTATATAGTTATAAATACAGCAGAAAAAAACTGAGATTCATTGTGGATACTGGCGCTGAGTTCAGTATTGTAAACCCTAATGTTTGTAATCCTAAGTGGATTACTACTTACTTACTACTTACTTACTTACTTACTACTACTTACTAGCTACTACACCTTAAAAGTACTTAATCGCAACTCTATGAAGCCACCAACAAACGAAAAAGAAATTAGGCAATTTCTTGGTATTACTGGCTACTATAGGAGATTTATTAAGGACTACGCAAAGGTTGCATTTCCTATAATAAAATTTTTGAAACAGGATATACCAATCGATATTAATGATAAAGAGTATTTGAATGCATTTAAAAATCTAAAAAAGTTGATAACTAGCGAACCTGTTCTGCAACCACCAGATTTTACAAAAAAATTTATTTTAACAACAGACGCTTCGCAATTTGCAATTGGCTCCGTCCTAATGCAATCCAATCATCCTGTCTGTTATGCTTCCCGCACATTATCTAGGCATGAAATTAAATATTCTACTATCGAAAAGGAATTGTTGGCTGTCGTGTGGTCGGTAAAGCATTTCCGAACATACCTTTATGGGAGAAAGTTTACTGTTCAGACGGATCATAAACCACTTACCTGGCTTCACAATATTAAAGAACCAAATATGAAGTTACAGAGGTGGAAAATTCAATTAAATGAATATGACTTTGACATTACCTATACTAAAGGAATGGACAATGCGGTCGCAGATGCATTGAGTAGATATCTACAGCGTGAAAATACCACTGACAGTTTACCTATATTTAACAACGAAATCAATGACGAAGATAATTTCAATGCTTTAGAAATATGTTCTACCGGCGCTACCATTCATAGCGCCGAAGAAGACAATCTGAGTTATATTTTTATCACAGATAAAAGCATAAACTCCTACAAAAATCAGATCTATTTAAAATACGGCGAAAACGAACAATTTATTACAAAGATAATAAACTGTAAGTGTCAAAACCATATTACTGTCACCAGAAATTCTGACTTGAAATCCGTAATGGAAAGAATATTGATTGATCACGGCTGTATGTGTATTTATTGCGAAAATAATAACCTTTTACACCCCTAGATTAACCCTGTATAGGTCCAGTTTAAAATTAATTGATATCAATGATAAAAATTAAGTCGTTAATATTATCAAAGAAGAACACTCTAGGAATAACCACAGAGGTATACAAGAAATTTTTTTTGAACTTAAATGCAAAATATTTTTTCCTAAGCTACTTGAAACAATTACATTGGTGGTAAACAATTGTCAAGTCTGCAAAATTGCAAAACACGATAGGCATCCAGTTAAAATTCCCTTCCAAATCAGCGAGAATCCAACATATTTTAATCACATTGTTCACATGGATATATGGTACCCTTCTAGGAATCTGATGTATTTGACCACTATCGACAAATTTTCTAAGTATGCAACCTTTCATAAGCTGAATGATAGAACCTGGATTAGTATTTTAGAAGCATTAAAACAGAGAATCGTATTCCTAGGAAAAATGGATAAGCTGGTATTTGATAACGAAAGATGCATCCTACATAGTGCCGTCTAATTATTTTTAAAAGAACAAAATATAGAGGCACATAAAACCACACCTTTTCTTAAAACGGGGAACTCAGATATCGAGAGGCTCCACGGCACCTTAAACGAACATTTACGTATTATGGAAGTTGACACTATTAATAAAGCACTAGAAATAGATTATAAGCTTTACAAAATATTTATGATTTATAACAATACGATACATTCAACAACTAAGAAACGGCCAATCGATATCATTCAAAAAAATTTTGATAGAGACTATATTAAAAAAACTTAGTGAAAAATTTGAACAAAATAAAAGAGATAGAATTGAAAAATTAAACAAAGATAGGAATCAAAATTCTTTACAATTAGATAATGTTGTAAATAATAGACAGATAGCTAAGTGTAAACCCAAGTACAAGGAACTTAATAGCTATAAGAAAGAGGGAAATTATACAACGGAAACCTCAAACAAAAGAAAAACGAGATACTATAAATCCCAATTAAAACGAAGATACAAGTTGCAAAACGAAAATGTTTAATGGAAAAGAAAATACAATAAAAATATGTATTATTACTTTTGACTTTATGTTCTTACTAAATATGTGAATTAATCAAGTTTTATTTAAAAATGTAAATCAATTAAAACATTCCATCAAAATTTGCAGAGACGCAAATGTCTTAAGGGTGGAGAAGTTATGTCTGGTCACCTTAACCACTTACTATCATTCCTACGCATATTAACATCGCGTATCCGTTTATGCTTCTATGTTTATCACACATACTTCCCACACTTTAGTAGACATACTACACTCCAATTGTCATTGAATAGTTCTAAGCCATGAACGAACGAATAAAGATCACCCAGCACGGCGTTTTAGTTATTTTTTTGCAGTGACGTCATTTTTTCGCCGCCATGTGAATGAAACGGAATGAAACCTGTGTGTGAATGAAAGAACGGATTAAAAAATGACGTCATCAACTATTATTGTTTTTCTCAAATGCAATTACAAGTACACGGTTGCCGTGCTGGGTGATCTTGTTAGTTGGTTCATGGTTCTAAGTAGAGCTGTCAAACTATCGATAGTCAAGTCCATCGATGTTTTGCGATAGTCTTAAGGGTGACTATCGATACTATCGATAGTATCGACCCATTTCATATGTTTTTCTAAATCCATTTATTTTTCGTTATCATGCTTTTATTAATTTGTTTATTTTATCGGCTCATGGTTGCATTTTAGATTCGAGAAATATTGCTAGAAATTCATTCGCTGTAGATAGTCAAAAAGCGATTTCAGAAATTTTCTCTGCAATTCGCCTTTCGGAAATAAAAAATGTCTTTACATGCAAGGTGCCACTGCTCATGCAACTGCTTTCTGCAATTTCTCAATTTGACAGTCTTTTGAAATACATATACTGCATTGCCCGGTATGACACGCTCTTAAAACGGCAATATAACCTCTGCTATTTCCACGCTAAAAATAAAAAAATGGCGCTTTTGGAAATAATGCAATGAACCAACTAAACAGATTACCCAGCACGGCATCCGCGTATTTGTAATTGCATTTGAGAAAAAAATAATAATAGCAAATAACGTAATTTTTTCATCGGTTGTTTCATTAACACACATGGTTTCATACCGTTTTATTCACATGGCGGCGAAAAAATGACGTCACTGCAAAAAAATACTTTCTCGCACACCGTCCTAGGTGATCTTTATTCGTTCGTTCCTGAAATAATGCTGCCAATTTTTGTTCTCTTTGAACCAATACGTGCAAATATCAAAAGCGCTAGGAAGGAGAATACGCTATCAATGAAGCGATAGTGGCGATAGTACTAAAACTATCGATAGTTATTTCAAGTGACCAGACTATCGATACTATCGATAGTATCGTCGATAGTTTGACAGCTCTAGTTCTAAGCAGTATCGTTTGTAAGGTCAATAAATGAAGTACTTGTTGCCGAAACGTCTTACTCTTTTTACTTCTTAATTATATATATGCAAAATAATTCAATGAATATCATCATGCATGTGCAGGCATGGGCAGAGAACGAACACGCAATGGGCTAGCTTTTCTCAATATTCATCGCAATCTGGATGTTAATGTTGACTCGGTGAACTGCATGTGACTTTTCTTTGAGTTGTGCTGAATTATATCCACAATTAAATACAATATGCTGAATACTCTAAATAAAACAATGATATTCTTGGTTGTTACGAATGACTTTACATAAAACCCGCCCTAAAGAGAAATCCTGCGGCCCTGCTATAAAGTAAAAGGTCATTGTGAGTTTATAATCAAAAAAGGTTATAATCAAAACCGGTAACATAACTGAGAAAGAATTAACAAATTTACTTAAAATTATTTCATTTCTACTCTCTGTTCCAACAACTTTGGCATTCCCAGGAAGAAAATTTCCATCGCTTAAAAATCGTGTTTACTTTTTCTTTCAAATGAAATACTATATATATATGAAGTGTACTATATTTTTTGCAATTTTTTTGAAAAAGTCCTATAAATATCTTAAAAAATGTTCGCAACCCTACCTGAGGCTGAAAAGCTTACTTTTATAATGTAAAGATGGTTTACAATATTCGTTGATTTTTCTTTATTTAATAATTTGGCACGTCTTGTCCTTTTCGCTGACACCGGAAAGAGAAAGATCAGCAAAGTTGGCTGCCCTTTCGGTACAGGACGCTTTGTCTATCTTATTTCTAAAATGACAGCTACCGGGTGATACATATAAACTTATTTTAAATATTTAAAATACAAGTAACATTACAAGATGTAACTCAAAATTCACGTTTTTGGAGATTTCATCATACAAATAATAAGCTTGATAAGGAGAAAATATTCAGCCAGACAGGAAACTAAACTTCGCCTTTCTTTCCATACCAATTGTATGAATTGATCAAACTTTGATTGCGTTTTTCCAAAAAATAATAATTTTGGAAAATTCTTTATATTATTAAACGTGCGATATGTAGAAGAATTTTTTGTATAAAGTAGAAAAGGTTTAGGTCCTATTGATCTTTAAAAAATGGTCCGTTAGATAGGCTCCACCTCATAGAAAATACTATAAACTTCCTAAATATGTAACATATTATCCTTACATTGCATCGTGTTCTTATTTTTGCATGAATACAAAATATTTACTACTTAACAATTAATGTCGAAAGTGGAAATAAAAAATTTCAAATCTAGTACGGAAAATTTGGTTTTGATCCGATTTTCGAAACGATTTACTCCTGAACCGACTTTCAGGAGTCCGAACACTTTTCTCTATATTAGAACTGTTTTATAAACCTCAAACCGCAGTGTGGACAGCAATAGTTAGTAATGTGGTTAAGTTCGATTTGAGATGGTTAATTTTTTATTGGGGATATGGTATAAGAATTTCAATAAAAAATCTTGTATCTCTTTTTAATAATATAATAATAATAATAACAGATTGGCGCTTGCACATACGTTAAGGCGTTGGCCCAATGCAGGCTTGCTTTGCACGCCTTGCTTACTTTAATTTGCTTTGATATACTTCAAAAGCCCGTTTGGCCAAATGGCGGCTTGGAACGCTGTCAAAGCAATCAGCTGTGTAGTTAAAAAGTCAAGGTCTGTTCCCTTACACTAAAAATAATTTTTCCACAAAATTCTAGAAAATTAAAAAAAAAGAAATACAAAACAATCTATTCAGATTTATTTTTAAATTAATGCGAATTAATTTTTGCAATTCAAAGGAATGGTAATAGTTATACATACATATTTAAATATATGTACATTTATTAAAAAACAATAAACTAAAAAATATCGATTTTTCAAGAGACGACTGACCAGTAGTTTGACATCATAAATATCGCTAGCTTTGTGTGAAAAGTTGCTGAGTCTTCATTTTATGAAACCTCATATTTTTATATAGGAAGCAAGAGAGCAAAGTGACCTCGATAAGGCCAAAATAATACGAAATCTTTTAACAAAGATCGAATCCTTCTGATTCGTATGGAGTTTTGCTTTGCTTTAAACATGCAAAATTTTGTATTCAA
This sequence comes from Rhagoletis zephyria, assembly GCF_001687245.7. Taxonomy (NCBI): domain Eukaryota; kingdom Metazoa; phylum Arthropoda; class Insecta; order Diptera; family Tephritidae; genus Rhagoletis; species Rhagoletis zephyria. Next base: position 20,504 of record NW_016163104.1, on the reverse strand, counting down.
AGTTCTTGTAAAATTTGTAAAAATGGACTTAGCAATTTTTCACTTTAAGCCAGCGTCATGTTAAATATAAATATGTAAACATAGAATCATTTTTATTAAACTTTGGATTACATACATTATACATATATTCTTTTTTAATTTAGTAAAATTTCTACATAAAAGTGTGCAGCAGTTTGTTTGAATTTATTTAGAACGGGAACATACCTTTTTGCCAAAAGCCTACAAAACTCTTTCAAATAAAACATTTGCCTATTTGAAACTTTGAGGCGCTTAAAGTAAGTAACTATATGTTTTAGTATATTCCAAATTACTTTTGACAGATCTCAACGCGAAGCAAGCAAAGCAAGCCTGCATTGGGCCAGTACCTTTAGTGTTTGGCCGAGCCTCTCCTCCGATTTGTGGCATGCGCCTTGATGTCACACAAAGGGGAGGGAACCAACAGTTTTACACCGACTCCGAACGGCGATTGAATTTTTATGAGAAGCTGTTTTTCATGGCAGAAATACACTCGAAGGTTTGCCATTGTCTGCCGTGGGGCGACCGCTGTTAAGAAAAAACCTTTTTTCTATGTTTTCTTTGCGATATCGCTCTGACCAGGGCTTCAACCCAGGACCTGCTGAATGGAAGCGCGCACTGCTAACCACTACACCACAGCGGCCGCCGGCATCTTTTTAATATTTTTATGTTAATCCCAGTGAATAAGTATGTTACGTTTTTACAAGCTTTTATTTAACTTCACTTACATGCATATATCTTCTGGAATTTCGCTATGACTTTGACTTGAAACTTTAAACTTAGCGCGAAACCTGATTACAATATAATATGAAAGTCGAATTAATCCACTATGTGGCACAGGTCTATAGATGTTTGACCGTATTATGGTACGATATGGTTCATATTTGGAATGCACAAAAGTATTTTTGATTTATTTAATTTGCAAAAACTATTCGGGCGTATTCATAGTCAAAATTAAGTTCATACTTAAAGCTACTTGCGGTTTTTTGACATTTAATGGGTTATCTGTTAAAAAGGCTACAACTAACTTTATGTACCAACTTAATTTTGCCTTTAAACGCCGTATTTTTTCACAACAATCGAGGTTTTACTTTAAAACAGCGTTGTCAAGCCCTAACCACTCGGGGCACATTTGTTTTTGTAAAAGCACTTTGGTATGCGCTGTGTGCTCTAATATACACACTCAGCACTCCGAGCGAAACAATACAAAATACACAAACAATTTTTTCTACTTCGCTTCAAATTTTTTTCTTTGCATATGCACAAGCACAAAGCAACAACACTTTCGTATTCGTTGTTGGTACATATTGGCGACAGTTATCTTTAACGTAAATTTGGTTATTGCCTTGCGTTTGATCGCAAAAAATGAATAACACTTGGAAAAATTGGTGTTTATTTTAACTTTCATATTTAAATTATGGCAAAATGAATTACATATCTTCAGTAGAGAAGTGGGAAAGTGATTTTTTTTCACTCTCAATTTCAATGGCGAAGCACAATGTATGATTTGTTTTCAAATAATCCCCCGAACAAAAAGTAAATTAGCGAATTTTTACAGTGTACTTGTACGTTTTAATAGGGCGTTTTCAATGTATTGGTGCGGGCACTTCCATTTGAAAACTTTGGGCACCGCTGCTTTAAAACATCGATGGTTGCAAGGTGTATTAAACAAGGTGTGATTGACAACTCAGTGCGGCTATCTTTACTATAATGTCAAAAAGTATAAACAAACGTATTAACCCTTAGTGATGCATGTATCTTATCAGCACTGATGCCCTAGGCTTTTATTTCGATTATAGTTTTATTTTACTTACATTACTTACATCACATATATTTTGTCAATAAAATAAAACAAATTGTTTATAAAATCGTTTTAGCAATTTTCTTGTTTTTAATTGCCCAAGTTTTATGCTTTTGTGCGTTTATTGTTATATTTCAATTTTTTATCCTAAACATTATTCGACACTTATAAAAGTATGATTTTACATTTTTTACCAATTTTATATGTGAGCCTAACTCTAACAAATTTGAAATTAAATTTTTTTCATGCGAAATAGTTTTCCATTAAAGACCTTGCTTCGAGCGGTTTTAATTTAAGCTCTTCCATACTTGCTTGCATGTTTTAATTATTTCGGTAAGCCGAAATATTTCTGTTCGCAACGTGCATTCTAAAGAGTCGTCTGTTTGAGTTTGGGCATCAACAAAGAATGTATCCTGATCGCGTACTAAATCCTCACTTGTATCAGTTATTTCGTATGGCATTGGGACTGCGCATGGGTATAAACGAGCTCGTTGGAAAGTGTTTGATTTGGACATCACTTTCCTTGAAGTGGTTTTCACAAACGCGAGATGAATCACGTAGTACAACACCACAGCTTTCTTCCCATCGCTGCCGTCTTAATTCGCAACTAGGTGGTTTAAAACATCGCACTATTTTCGTGTCCTGACTTTTATTGCATACAGCGCACCGTTCAAACGTTTTGCTCCGTTTCATCTTGGTTTCCTTACATTAAATATTTAAGCAAAGTCGAACGTAGTTACTTATTACGAAACTTAAATGTACTTACTTGCTCTTCTCGGCGGTTTATCTCTTAACAATTTCACGTTTATTAAGAAAATTTGTTGCTTGTTGTGCTTGAAAAATTGTCGTGTATTTTTTTTTTTTTTAATTCAAGATTGAAAAAAACACATTTTCAAATGGGTTAACAATTCATTTCAATTTGACATTATAGCCTGCTTCTTATGAGAGCAATGTTAAAATCAATCACACTTTGTTGAATACATTTTGGATGGTAGCAAACATCATAAAAGGTTTGTTCCACACGATCTTAAAAGGTTTGTTCCACACGAGCCCGCGAGTGCCCACTGGTGCCCAAAACAGCCCAGAAAGCGTTCCTCACGATAGAAAAATGGGTAATAGAAAGCGAATACCTTCCCCTTTTGGATCGTCAATGTCTTCTTGTTCATGCCCGAAACAGCCCGGACTTTTTTCCGGGCAGAAATGTGCATGAAGTCAATTTGAAATAACAGCTGTTGCAGCTGTTGTTTGTTTAAATCCGATAGCAAATTTTATAGAATACAAAAACGGAAAATAGCACTAAAGGTTCAGAAATGTAGGTATTTGCTAATTTTATTAGCAAATATTATATTATTAATATAAGATAAATACACATAAAATCATTGTTTAGAGCTGATTTGTTGATTCAGGGCGCGAAAAGTGTTTTTTTGCGTTCCTCACGTCTAGGCACTTTTGGCACGGGTTGACACATTTTTGACACTTGTGAGAGAGTAACTTATTTTTACACTCTAATTACCGAAACAGCTCGGAAAGCGTGTGGAACAAACCTAAATTGAACCAGGGTTTGGATTCTTTAACTGTCAGATATGTATTGTACACCGAGTGCAAACTCACAACCAAAAACTCACCGAATGAAATTCAGTGAGTTTTTGGAAGAGAAGTGTACACAATTTTGAAAGTTAAAACTCNTACCGAAACAGCTCGGAAAGCGTGTGGAACAAACCTAAATTGAACCAGGGTTTGGATTCTTTAACTGTCAGATATGTATTGTACACCGAGTGCAAACTCACAACCAAAAACTCACCGAATGAAAGTCAGTGAGTTTTTGGAAGAGAAGTGTACACAATTTTGAAAGTTAAAACTCATTCTCACATTTGCTGAATCGCAAAATCTCTATCATGAACGAACTACACAAGATCACGCAAGAACAAGAGAGTGAAAAAGTTGATTTTTTAGCGGGTCCTACGCTATCTTGTTTCGCTGGAAAACGAGCGAAAAGTAAACAAAGAAAAAAAAACAACGAAAACCAAAATTAACCAAAATTACTGTCAGCCACTTTAAGCACACAATTTAGGTAAAATTAATCATTAAAATGCTTTAAAATGTGTTGTCATGTTGAATTAACTCTTCTTTAGTTAAATAGAAATATAAAATAGGGGTGCTTGTGATGTAAACAAACGCTCAGCTGATGAACCCGCTTTCGCAAACTTTTTTCTCAAAACATATTACAAATACATCGTCACGTTCGAGCGTGATCTTGTATTTTTGGTAAATGTATCTCTATAGGCCCGTCCACATACAACTTTGGCGTTGCGTTGGAGTTTGCATGCAAATGCAACAACAACGATATGATCCTGATAGATATTTAATTCAGTTCATAATTTTATCTGTTTGTTTGGTTTCACTGATAATTTGGCAGTACGGTTTGGTAGTACTGACAAATGAATGTATACACAAATATTCAGCCTTTGTTTCTTTTAATTTATTTCAAATAAATCGCCTTTATGTAAGCTATTTATTTAAGTGAATATTATTTCGCTAAATGTACTTTTCTCCATTTAGTGAGCTCATTTATAAAATTTGGCCTTCCTCGCGATAATATTATAAAATTAGTGCTGCCAACCCCAATAAGAACGATCCAGATCGTTTTCGCGAGAAATGGTCTTGATCATGGTAAAACGATTACGGAAGGTGGCGCTGTTTGTGATACCGCTAACTCTCTCTTGAAATTTTGACAGAAGTGTGCGTCATGGCAGATTTTGTTTATTGTCTTTGTTATATACATTGTTATGGTACGCATACATCGGGAGCAGCAGTGAGTGCAGGCGGCATGCCACAATGGGGTGCACTGTGGCTAGTCATGTCGGCTGGGCGGGGTTCTTGCCTCACTACTGTTCCCTGCGCCATAGCAGAGAAAAGTCATGCCTGTCAAACATCCCAACGGACGGACACACAACAATTCAAAAATTCAAAAAATTACAAAAAATCCGTTACAAAATAAAAAAAAGCTGGAAAAAGAACATTAAATTAAAACATTTAAAATAAACTGAAAAATCAAAACAAAGCAGAATCCAAACAAAAACTGAAATAAGAAATGAACCAAAACAAAAAAAAACTAAGGGCGAATATGAGGCACCGCCGCTGGCATTGTGGTGCCTGGTGCTGGCAAACCCTCATCCATGGCTACCGTCGCACCCTATTGTCGGTAGCCCCATAATAAAATCCTAATGTGCCTCCCTAACCCAGGAAAAAGGTCAACATTCCCATTTAATTACAAGATTTATTTATAATTCATTTTCTTAAAAATAATTATTCTAACGCTAAGTCTCTTAAATCTAATGTAAGAAAAGGATATAAATTTTCCGAAAGCAAATGGATTTTAAGTAGTAGCCAGTAAGTTGTTTTACTATATATTTAATTCAATTAATTATAATTAAGATAAGTATTTAGAGTTGATTTAATCCACGCTCAAGTTAAAGGTAAGTATCCTGAGTAATTATAACTAGTAGGTAAATTTAGGGTAAGTACGGTTAAGGTAAGTCAGGTCGGTAAGTCCAGTAGCAAGTAAGTATATTACAAAACAATTGATTTGAGTTAAACAGGGTATGTATATTTATATTAGGTCAGGTAGGTATATTAACAAAAGTTAAATTAAGTAATGCGGGTAAGTATATTCAGGTATTAGGGTTGCGATTTCGTTTTAGGTAGTTAAGGATTTTCATTTAATTTTCTATTTCTTCTTTTCTATCTTTTGGTTGTATAGCGTTTTGGTTTCCGTTTTATATTTTCACGATTTAATTTTAAATTTTTTTATAAGTTCGTTATATTATATTATTGTGGCCATTTTCTTTTATTGTATTTATGGTTATTTATTTAAAATTGGTTTTAAAGTTGAATTTTTGAATTTTTCGTTAAGCTTTTAGTTTAAACTTATTTTTATTTAAAATAAATTTGTAGTTTATTTTATTTTAATTTAGTTAAATTTAAGATGATTTAATTTCGTTTGAATTTATATTAATCTAATTCTAGTTAAGATTTTATTTGTTTTTTTTTGTTTCTATTTAATCTGAGTTAATCAATCCTAACTTTTATTTCCCTTATCTACCTATATATGCATCTAGGTATATACCTGTATAGGTGTGTATATATGTACTCAACAGCTAAGGATAAGAGGAAATGTTTTATTGTGTTGTATTGTGTTTCTTTCTTTTTTTTCCAACAACTTTTTTTTTTGTTAGCTTACTGTTAATTTCTTCAAAAAAAAATATTTTATTCAGGAAAAGAAGATTTCTAGGCCCGAAGAACTCACCCTAGTGTTGCAGCAGGCCTTGGTGGGGGCCTGCTGTTGTTGTTGTTGCAGGAGTCGTGCAGCGCTATGGTAGCCGCGCTGGTTGTTGTTGTTGTTGGTGTTGCGCACGCGGTTGTTGCTGGGGTTGCGCGCTGTTGCTGTTGGTATTGCGCGCTGTTGTCCCCGCTGCTGTGGCGGGTGTTGTTATTGCTGGTGTTGCGCGCTGTTGTTGGGTGTTGAGCGCTGCTTCTGTTAGCGTTATGCGCTGTTGAAGGTGTTGCGCGCTATGGTAGCTGCGCTGATTGTTGTTGTTGTTGCGCGCTGCTGTTGTTGGTGTTGCTGGTGTTGCACGCTGTTTTTGTCTCGCTGCTGTGGCGGGCGTTGTTATAGCCGGTGTTGCGCAGCGCTATAGTAGCCGCGCTGGTTGGTGGCGTTGTTGAGGTGGCCGCGCTTTTGGCGGTTAAGACCGTACTCTGGCGGTGCTTCCGCTGTCGCCGCTGTTGCGGGGCGGTTGGTGCGGCCGCGCTCTTGGCGGTGTTGCTGTTGCGCGTTAGCCACACTATTGTTGTTCCGCGCTATGGTAGCCGCGCTGGTTGTGGTTGTTGTTGCGCGCTTCTGTTGCGTGCTGTTGAAGGTGTTGCGCGCTATGGTAGCTGCGCTGGTTGTTATTGTTGTTGCGCGCTTCTGTTGCGCGCTGTTGAAGGTGTTGCGCGCTATGGTAGCTGCGCTGGTTGTTATTGTTGTTGCTGGTGTTGCACGCTGTTGTTGGTGGTGTTGCGCACTGCTGTTGTGTGTTGAGCGCTGCTGCTGTTGGTGTTGCGCGCTGTTGGAATTTNTCTGTTGCGCGCTGTTGAAGGTGTTGCGCGCTATGGTAGCTGCGCTGGTTGTTATTGTTGTTGCTGGTGTTGCACGCTGTTGTTGGTGGTGTTGCGCACTGCTGTTGTGTGTTGAGCGCTGCTGCTGTTGGTGTTGCGCGCTGTTGGAATTTCAAATAAGATGTGGCGCTGCAAAAAAAAAATAAATATATATATATACATAAATATAAGCTCAAAACTAAGTATTTATGACAAGAACCATCCACCTAAGATAAACTACTACAGTTTCATTTTATAAAATTTTTGTTTGTAGGAAAATGCATAAGTAAAACAGTTTGCGCACGGTGGTTCGTTTATTTGTACAATGATTTTGGGTTATCGTGTCCAACCACGCGATCCGAACCAAGGAAACTTCAACATCTACGTCTAGTCATAGGAATGCACTTTTATCAAAAAAAAGATTGCGGTTTGAAATATGCACTCCTTCTGTAAATTTGGAGGTGGATTTTGGCGTAAAAATACTGCTGATGGCCTAACACAAATTTAATTATTTTCAATGTGAAAATAATCCTTATACAAATGACCGAACATTTCCCCCGCACAATAGGAAATCCGTCAAAATTTTTTTTTCTTTTTGTTAGAATAAAATCTTAGGCCATTCCGAGTATTTTTGCACCGTCGAATTTTACCAAAAGGCGCCCACTTCAAACCGAATTTATTAATAAATTTAACAACACATAACTTGAAAAAAAACCTACAAGGCTCCGGCAGCTAGAACTATATATTTGCAATCAGTAGAACTGCCCCTCCTGTTCCCTGGCTACCTTAATGCGGAACTCTGGGGATACCCAACTAAATTGCAGCCTAGTAACCTATTGCTCGGAAATTGTAATTTGTGTTTTAAATTTAAGTTAGTTCTTTTGCTACACGCGTATGCTAAAGCCTCCCTACTGTACCGCAGTCGCATGTTGCTTAATTTGCCAATTGCAAGGTAAGCGTGGTTTCTTGCTCCAAGCTATTCCATTCACATAACAGAAATCTGGAGCAGAATGGAGTAACTTAGAGCAAGAAAATTCTTATGAAACCCGGAGAAACGGACATTAACACCAATTACCACTTACCTGATGCTGACGGTTGTCCTACGGTGCTAGGGGCTTGTGGTTAGTGGTTGTGCTTGCCGGTAAGCGGTATCGGTGCTGCTCCACCGACTGGCACCTTATTAAGGTGTTTGGTGTGGCTCTAGCGTGCTTGCTGTTGCTGAAGCTCGAGGTGCACTCGGGCACATTAAATTTATTAGCTAAGTTAGCTTTTTTTCCACTTAGTTTTGCGCGTTAGGAGTTATACCGAACCGCATTTGAAAGTCACCTCACGTATTTGTTAATGCCTCAATTACATAGGCATTTACAATTTACACACCACCGTAAGTTTTGATTTTTTTAATGTAGAATTCGTGCCAAATGTTTTCTACTACACTTAGTTATTTTTTTTTTCTTGTTCACTTTCCGCCCGTTCCACTACGTTCGGTTGTCGAGTCTGAGAATAAATGGCTGACTAACCCCACAGCAGGTTTTTATACCCTTGCACTGCGGGGAATTAGTTATTCCCGTTGGAAGAACAACGGGCACTGCGTCATTTGGACTGGTTCCGTTATTCTTCCACCGGGAATTTGCCGCAGTGCAAGGAGGAATGTCAAAAGAATGTTCGAGGCTGTCCGGGGTTACCATGACCCCGTTGTGCAATTCCGAACCGGTTCATTTTTCACTTTTGGTTTCCATGTATTTACTACGGCGGATGAACAATTATCGGGCGAAACTCAGGATAAGGCAGAATATTGTTGGCAGTGATAGAAGTGAAAATCAAAATGGAATCTGATAAATTCAAAAAGAACGTACGTTACTTGCAAGTTATAAAATATATGTAAATTTAACAATTTCAGCAACACACAAAATAGAGCTTCTGCACGAGCGTTTGTGTGGTTTTTCACTTGTCAAAATTTTCCTTTTCGTTTGGCACAGCCAGATACTATTTATTTGTACACCGTAGCAAATTTTCCCCACCGTCTCACCATGGATAAAAGTTACCGGTTTTAGTACAAAGGGAATAGCTGTCAAAGTACCAAGTTATCGCAATAGATGCCAAGATATAAGCCCTGATATGTATTGTGCCCCCACATTCCAACAGATCTGTCAAGTTATAAATTCCATCCTGTGAAGACGGCAGTTACAGACAGCTGTCACCAACTATCACTAGCCTCCGCTGGTAAACTTTTATTAACCAAAAAAAAAGTAGGCGAACAGACCTAAGGAACTAGTGACAATTAGCGACACCCGTGCGGAGGGAACACAGCTATCGCAAAATGGCAGACATTCCATGCAGTTTTGGTGTTGCCATACGCTCTAGAAAAATTATCAGATGGTGAAATTTATGGCACGCTACCGGGTGCGCTATACGCCGAAAAATAAAGTATTTATATTTTGTGCGGCGAACAGTAACCCATAACAAACCTGCTTCACTTCACGACTCGTCACAGAAGCGAACAGGAAAAAGGGTTAACTGTCTTCGCAAGACGTCCGCAAAAGAGTTAGGTGGTAAAATCACAAGGACGTGGGGCACGACTCACCCCTGAGATATAGAGTCTCAAAAAAAAAGTGTTTAGCCGGGCAAGGAATTACAACCCCGTAGTTCCGTCAGGTGGCGGTTAGGGTTCGTCCGACTCAGTATTGGGAGACTAGTAAGTTTAGTTCTATGATACCGGACCACTGAAGGTAACGCCGGTACTACTTTCCGCGTCAGTATTCGCCTGTAATGCTGGGTGGATCAGATCTGTATAGTCAGCCTCCGGAACTATAAGTCTACTGATTTAGTTAATACTGAGTCGGGTTCCTGTAATTCTTGTATTCATAAAACAATGAGTTTAATGTTTTAAAAGGTTCAATCTGGGGTGTCAGTAAGTCAGGGTGGTTTTTGTAATTCTGGTAGTGAAGAAAAAATAAAAGTTATACCAGAGTTTGCCTGGCGTATTCGACTCGGAAACTCAATCCCGGCTGCGTAACTAAGTGTGGGTTGAATTAGCGTTCTTTTCGAAATGCTTGAGTCAGAATTATACCGAGTAAACTCTGGGGAAAAATTCAAGTCCGGTGTTGCGGTGGTTCTCTATTATTTTAGGCCAGAGAAGCCTACCCCCCAAAGTGCCGAACTTAGTCGGTCTTTACACCCTGCCCCCCACTAGTTCAACACCGCTAAGAAGAACACAGGGCAGGCTGTCCTGAAAAGGACACTTGGCCGCGAGTTTATAGCCGTCCGGCGGCTGGGAAAA
>NW_016163104.1:0-3352 GCF_001687245.7 Rhagoletis zephyria | reverse complement strand
AAAAAAAGGGATTGCTGCACGCTACTCCTTGCTGGTGCTGCTGGACACTCCACGCTGCGTCTGCTTGATGCTTGCCAGGTTGCCAAGCCCTGCACGGCCGCTCTCTTATTTTTAATTTTATTTAGTAAACACACCCGCACACTACTTTCGTTTATAAAAATTATTTTCTTTATTTAACTTTATTTAACTTTTAATTTTTTAACTTCTTAATTCTTCTTATATTATTTCCGGACAACCGTTTTAGTTAAGAGTCGAGTAGCGATTGAAAAATGGCTTCTTGGAAGCCGAGCTACGATACACCTTCTAGAACGAATGGGGATCGTAAGCTCGGCAGTGTTGACAACACACGCGATGTAATTTTATTATTTTGGGCAACATAAGTGTTGCCATGTAAGATGTTACCACATCGCGTGTAGTGCCATTACAGGTGGTCTGGACACTTGATTGGTGGCTTTCACGGCTTTGTAGATTTCGCTCCGGTTTACATAGAGGCGTATGTCCTTTGCCATTTGCGGCCAAAAATATTTCTGCCGAACACGCTCTAAAGTCTTTTGCCAACCTCCATGGTAACTAGCATTGGAATCATGTGAGCATTTGATTGCGAGCTCCGTCAGCCCTTCCGGTAACCACAAACGCCAGAGCGAATCTTCTTCCTCTTCCACACCTCTTCGAAACATCACTCTTTTGTAAACTATATTGTCGACAATGCGATGATCGGGTAGCCCTTCTTGATTTTTAATTGTCTCACGAAGCACCGAGTACTCTGCGCCGTCGAATTCCGGAGATGCCAAGTCAATTTCCAGAGGTGTGGTAGAAGACAATTGGTCCACGTCAAGACGCGAAAGGGTGTCGGGCACAACATTCAATGATCCCTTGCGATGCTCCATCCTAAAGTTGTATCTTTGCAATAGAAGCGACCATCTTGCCAGCCTGTCACTCAAGTCTTTTTGTGTCATTAGCCACTTGAGACTTGAATGGTCAGTAATTATTCGAAAAGGCAATCCTTCAATATATGGTCTGAAATATTACATTTACATTGGACCAAAATGCGTGATTTGAAATCAGTCATTTGAAGGTGTTTACACTGCTTGATCCGCATTTGCTTTGACTTCTCATCAAATGAAAAGGGAAGACAAAAACAAAATGTATGTAAACAAACACTACATTTATTATATTGTTAACGCTTTTTGGACACAAAAAGGCAATTAATCTTTGATTAAACTAAAAATGTGTAAAGCTCTTGTATAAATTAACAATTTTTACACACAAATTTCAAAGATTTATTTATTTCGTTGTGTTTGTTTTGTGTTTGAAAAATTCCAAATGTCAAAGACAAACCAAAGCTTTTGTGGAACTTTTGTTTCTGAGTGCGTTCAATAAAATAGTACGGCAATTGGAACGCATTTGTTTCGCGATTTTGTGTAAATGCGTCGAAATGCGTCATTCTGGAAATGTGGATCTGTATGGAGAAATGCGTGATTTGGCCTCGCATTTGAGGTTTCTCGCCCAAATGACGCATTTGGGCTCAATGTAAATGTAATAAAACGCTTGACGCTAACTATTGCGGCGAGGCATTCCAGCTCCAGCTGAGCATTATTAAGCTTCTTCGATACGAAAGCTATGGGATGCTCTGCCCCTTCCTCATCGAGCTGGAATAACACGCCTCCTACCCCTATTTTGGATGCATCACATTGAATTACGAATTCTTTACTAAAATCGGGTTGTGCCAGGATAGGCGCTGAACAAAGTGCAACTTTAAGTTTACCAAATGCTTCAACTTCCTCAGGAGTTAATTTAAATGGACCAGGTGACTTTCGAAGGCAATCAGTCATTGGGCCCGCCAAATCTGCGAAATTGGTAATAAACGATCTGTACCAATTTGCCATTCCTATAAACCTTCGAACCTGACGAGGAGACTTGGGAATCGGAAAATCCTTTATGGCTTGTATTTTGCCCGGGTCTACTTTCAAACAACCATTCCCTATCAAGTACCCGAGATACCGAATTTCCTTCTGGCAGAACTTCCTCTTCTTTACGTTGGTAGTGAGTCCCGCATCCCGCAAGCATTTCGCCACTTCCTTCAGCAATTCCAAATGATCTTCGAAGTTGGAGCTGCACACCATCCGACCATCCAGGTAGACGAAGACGTTCTCTCGTAACCGTGAAGGAATAGCCTTATCCATCAGCCGACTCATTGTTTGTGGACCGTTGCACAGGCCAAAGGGCATTACTGTAAAGTGGTACAATGGCTTTCCTGGAACCGCAAATGCCGTCTTTTCCTTCGACGATTCCGTTAATTTGATTTGAAAGAAAGCATCCTTCAAATCAATACCACTTATAAAGTATGTGTCCTTTAACCTGCTCAACAACCCATTAATATGGGGCAACGGATACGAGTCCTTCTTTGAGACCGCGTTCACCTTCCTGGAGTCAATGCACATCCTGACCTTGCCTGGTTTCCGAACTAGTACCACTGGACTACACCACGGTGAATTCGATTCCTCAATCACTCCCATCTTGAGTAGCCTTTCAATTTCGTTATAGGCTTCTGCCTGCCTGGGTGGTGAAAGAGGAAAGTGCTTACTTTTAATTGGCACCGCATCACCTGTGTCTATATGGTGCGTCACTAAACTGGTTTGACCTAGTCCTACCTTTTCGAACGAGGGGAACTCCTGAACAACTTCTTGCAATGCTACCTTCTGATCTGGTGTGAGCTGATGGAAGTTTGGCTCATCTTCATTTAGAAAATCTAAACAGGAAACGTTTGGGAATATATCGGGTGCTAAAGCAAATGCCTTCCAGAAGTCAACACCCAGGTATGCTTCTTGGATTAATGACGGTACAAGATAAAAGCGAATAGTCCTCGTAATATTTTTAAAAGTGACCGGTAAAGATATCGAGCCAAGTATTTTCTGCTGATTTCCACCAGCCGTGTAAACAAACGCGCGCAAAGAATGATATTTTAATTTGTTTCTCTTTAGGAATCTTCGCATCCGTTTCCAAGAATGGAAACGTTTGCTCCGGAATCTAATAAACTCACTACAAAACTATCGTGTATTTTAATCTTTGCTAGCGGTCGTTCGTCTGGCGTTATAAGAATTTTAGTGCTTGGCAAAAGTTTTCGCATATTTACTCGGCTAGAATATCTTTTCCTACACTGAAGAATATTTTCTGAAATTACAAGTTTTGGTTCTTCTTCGAAAATATCCGCTCATAATCCTGCTCTCGTTGCTCTAAACTAACTGGGAATTGAGTCTGGCATGCGACATCCCTACGTGAAGGTCTTAGAATTCGAACCTGCAGAGTTCCAGCACTGTATTCCTGAGTAGTCCGGTTTCCTAGTCCTCTGGAA
>NW_016163103.1:33574-38433 GCF_001687245.7 Rhagoletis zephyria | reverse complement strand
TCCGGCTAGATTTAGCCAGTTGCGAAAGCAAACAGCCGGAGAAAAAAAATAGTGTATGCGATAGTTTCCATTTTTACAAATTAAGTGACCCCAAATCTATTAGAAATGGCTACTAGCCTTATCTCGGAGAAAATGTTCATGTCTGACTGTAATATATAAAATTGAAAGATAACTTTTTTTTATTATTATGCATTTCTACATCTTTTCCAAAAAAGGCCGTAGCGTGGATTTTCTTCATAAAATTTTTACTATGAAAGTAGTATTTAGGTGTGAAATTTTATTCGCAACACTTAGAAAATAGCGAATTGTTTCACTGTTTGCTTAACACGCGTTTGTGTTTGGATGTATGTAGTGCCATGGAACAAATGCGATGCGAAATTCGTTTAAACGAATGATTCGGTCAAATACATCGTAAACAATATCCAGTGGAGATTGCCTATCGCATCGCATTTGCTTTTCGTATCGCATTACAGAGTAGTCCCCAGGTATTTTTTCCAAAAGATCGCATATTGAAATCTGCCTTAATTACAAAACATCCTTGTTGCCCACACTAAAAGGTTTAAGGTAAGAGAAAAGGGGATATTTTCAAGCATCATGTATACGTATTTTTTAAACAAACTTTCCTGAGAGAACTTATTTTTCAAATGCATTTTTTTGTTGTTTGGAAGATTAAAAAAATTAAATTGGGCAAAATAGCGAACATTCGAATCCATTAAAATGAAAATAAAAGAGCACGTATTTCAATGTGAAGCAAAAATCTCTGGGCCTTTGAATAATTGTATCTTGGTGCCAACATACTTTATTGTTGTTTATTATTGCTCTCTGACCTTTATTAACCAAAAATAATTTAAGGAATTTACTAGTCTTTCTACTTGTGATTTATTAAAATAAAACATGTGAATTTTGGATTAAACATTTGAGCCGTTTTTTGCCAATTTAGCCGGTCGGCCCAGAAAGTTTTTCTGGTCGGAAAAATACGAGTTCTAAAATACTTTCAGCTGGTTTTTAGTTAAAAAGATCCTATAAATTTAAGAAGGAACGATAGCCCCTTTGGCAGGATTTGACAGTACTGCTTTCAAGGTGTATAATTTAACTAAACTCAACTTTACAAACAGCCCTTTTTAAAATTATTTTCAAGCTAGAACCTTCTTAAATGTCTTTCGTCTGACATTGTGGTACATATTTCATTTAACTGGTGAACTAAACAAGCTGCAACCCTCCTATACTATGTAGTTTTTTCTTGCTAGAAATATTAGAGGTACAAAATTAAAAAAGAAAATTTTGCGTTTTATCATAAGATACATACATACATACATATATATTCGGTACAAAAACACATTTGTATGTAAATTTATTTGTTCATTATTTTTTAATGGAACTAAAATAAAAAAATTTTCAGAAAACTTATAATTAAAAAATAGTTAAATAACAATAAAGTAAAGTAAAAATCATGGAAAACAACTTCTTACGAGTAGTGTACCTCTAGGAGAAAAAATGTCTCCTTGTTCTTCTAAGGTTTAACTGAATCGGCAACTTTTTAATGAATTATACACGGATCGGCATTGCTAATGGATTTCCTGTAAGGTACGCGCCAACAACAATTCATGCGATAGCTGTAGTTTATTTAATTTTCTTTGCTGAACCTTAAATAATTGCTTATATTGATCAAATAACTGTTGTCGGAAAGCGGGTTGATTAGGTGCAAGCGGGCAAACTCGCAAACAAAGACATTACTATCAGATCTGAATTCGCTTTGTATTTGTTCGTAGGTATGTTTGTATGTCTGTACGCTGAATGACAATTTAAAGTAAATATTGTAAAATCCTAAGAAGAGAGGAGAAGAGATGTAAACATGTAACCAATCATTGTAAGCGTTGGAGCACAACGATGATCAGTTCATTATAAACTTTTGTATTAAGTTGTTACGGAAGAGTGTTTGACAAACTGAATAAACTTTTCATACATACATATGTACATTAGGATGGTTAAAAAAAACTATACTTGCGGGGAGAAAAAAGGTTAAAATGTTTTTCTAAATAGAAAAACAGAATACCCGCATTAGAAAAAAATAAAAATGATATTTAGAGCTGCCTCATTTTCCATGTATTTTATATAGGGAAAAACATTTTTAGTAGAAATGGTATATAAATCTTGAAAATCAATATTTTTCAATCGAAAAACTCTGTTTCCCTTCAAGATACTTTTAATATGTAATAATACGAAATTGCTTATTTAACCATTTTTAGTATTTCTAACTAATTTTTGTAGGTCCCACAAAAATCCCAAAAAATGCAATGGGGGTACCCATTAAAAATCGTTAGTATTAACAAATGGTAAAATAAACAGTTTGGTATTATTATTGAACGTCTCCTGAAGAGAAACAGAGTTTTCCGATTGAAAAATATTGATTTTCATTTTCATTTCAACGAAAAAGTGTTATTCCAAATATAATCATGAGCCTTGAGGCAGTTCTAAAAATTATTAAAAAAAATACTGATCAGAATATCAATATTCTTTTTTCTATTTATAAAAATCATAGGGGGTTAGAGCGTATCACTTTAACTTTTCTTTGGACCGCCCTAATGAAATTACCCTACAATGTTGGCTTGGATGAAAGTTTTTACACTGATTTAATGAAATTAAGTTATATTAATTTTTACAAAGAAACAAATCTCACGTGTTTTGTAACTATACACATACATATGAAAATACATAATTTTAAATCTATTATCTATCATCTACATATTTGAATTATTTAAGTCACTTCTAAGAAGCACTGGCATCAAGTAAGCTTTTATTAATTGTAATGCATTTGAGGAGGTACATATGTATGTAGTAGGTACTTCATATAATCTTACAAATTCATAACTATTATACGCAAGTGCCCAATATTCTTTGAGGAAATTAAGATGGGATTAAAAATTCCTTAGAGCAGGCCAAACTTATGAGCACTAGAAAATTGATGAAAAGAATTTAAATCTAATTATGGTGTTAATATAATTATAATTTTAAGTTTAATAGGTAATTAATGTTCAGAAAATGAAAGTAACCTAAATAAATTGTTGTGAAAGCTATGTGTCACGATGCTGTCTCGAACAAAACAAATAGGTGTTTTTAGAACAAAACAAACCCCGTAACAATCATAAATTAAATTTAGCACACTTCCGTTGGCATAAAAACAAATCATAAACCTTTTGTTTAGCCACTCGATTACAAACGAGCGTGGGCCTATGCGATAAAGACCTTTCAAAAACCTACCTACAAACATCCGTTCTAAGAAATTAGTTATTGATTTTAATTGCTAAGCAACAGATAAAAAATTGTTTTGTTTCATTATGTATTTCGTCATAAGTACCATAAAACCATAAAATACTCGTATAAGAAGTAAGTAGTCAAAAATGTTAAATTTAATTAAAAGCTCTTTTGGTGGTATAGGTAAATAAATAATTTTAAAAAAATCTGGTGAAAAGAAATTGCATACGCGCAGTCCCACGAGAAGTAATTTTTTGTAACATTTTTGTTTTTATACTAGCAGACAGGTCTATGCACAAACATACATACCTACATATGTGGCTCAAGTTCAGTGGGTTAATTACCTTCACCGACATACGAGTATGTACATACATATGTATGTAAATAAATTTCGATTATATTTGAAAACTTTACACTTCCGGTCTACACTTGCCTTCAAAAGCGAAAGATACAAATAATAACTAAAACCAATTATTAATTATAAATAAAACAATTAAAAGATAGCAGAATTAGGTAGAGAGCAAATTTTGCGCATATACATATATACAATGTAGTACATAGAAGACCGACAAAAAATGTCAGTTAGTTGAGCATGCGGAAATGCATTTCAGAGCTTTTATTCGCATAAGCACTAACTACTGTTAAGTATATTTGGAAACCTTTTTCCGAGGGGCCCACGTTTCTTTAAAATCGTATATGTACAATCTCTATTAAAATCAACGGTTTCTTTAGAATACATCTTATAAACTGATGTCAATGTAAAAGCAGAGTTTGAACTGGAAACTTATCGGCTATAATATATGCATACATCCCTTTAAATGTTGACTCTTATTGAAAGTTCACTTTTGGTGCGTTAAAATGGCTGATCCAATGAATAGTATTACGTTCAGGCCTGCCAACTTGGTTCATACCGTGCCATTTTTGGCCCTATTATACTTCAAATGGCACGTAATTTAAAAATTTGGTACAGATTTTTCAGCGAAAAAATCTTCAAGAATTTTGAAACTGGAAAAGTGGAAAAGTGAAATTTCGCGGGCCTGTGTAAAGATTTAGAAATTTTCATAGGACGGTTCATGGCATCCGCTGTGGTTTTGTAGTTAGCAGTGCGCACTACCATTTCGCAGGGCCTGAGTCCAAGCCCGGTTCAATCAAAAATAATATTAAGGTATGCTCTCGGCAGAAAACTTAGAGAGGCTTATTTCATGGTTTCTCAGGATAATTCTGGAATAGTTTAAGATAACGATTTCAGGATTATTTAGAACAAACGGAAAGGTGTGAAAAATTATTTATACATACATATGTATATCTCCATAGGCTTCACAGGCCATTATTGGTTTCAAAGCGAACACTTTATGTGACATTCTATATAATCTTACTGAGCACAACTATTTCACATATTTAGCATGCAATATTGTATTTGCTATTGAAACAATATTTTACACTTCAAAACGAAAAAAGGTGCGGTAAAGTGTGGTTATTAAGTACTTAATAAATATTTAACAAACAATAATTATATTGTGAAGTAAAAGTGCAATTACATAAGTAGAAAGTATGTACTAACTAACATTGTAGATGATCACTTGTGTTCAAGAGATATATGTACATAT
>NW_016163103.1:2473-30689 GCF_001687245.7 Rhagoletis zephyria | reverse complement strand
GGAGGAGAGGGCGTATATGTGACATGACGCGATATTGTCATTGCACACACGCGTGTGTTGTATGCTAAGTAAATAACGGTGTGTTGCACCCAGTTGTTGTTGTTGCTTATTTATTTGGCGCAAAACTTTTCTACATATATAAATACTAAAAGCACTTTATTAGCACCATTTTAACTCACTTAATATTTGCCTATTTCAAAGGTTTGGTTGCCCTTAATTGTTTGGCGGCAATTTATGTACTAACTATATATGCATTCATAAGTTCCCACCTATTATTAATTTTTAACTGTTAGCTGGATGGTTTGACCTCACTTTGAATGTTGCTTGGGTTACATTGAACTCCTTTGTTTTGATTTTTCCGCCAATATGCCAATTTATAAAATTTTTTATTCGATTCATTTGCACGCAATCGATCAATGCACGCTAGAATGCGATGAGCCAGTAGTGGGTACGCACGCATGCGCAAAGGCGCTATAAGTATGTGCAATTGGTATGCTTGTTGACCATAAAGCGTATGCTTGAAAGAAGAAAAAATATAACTAGTAAACATTGTTCTTCTGTTTTATGCTTTTCTTTTATTCTTTTTATTAATTTTTTGCTGTAGCGTTTAAAGCAATAACGCTTAACCTTTGTTGTTAAATTTATTGAATTCATTGAAATTTTTTAATTGTTCGTGTGTATAGCAAACTTGTACATATTAATGCGTTGATAATTAATGCTAAATTTATCATTGATTAAGTTTTTTTCTGGTCATGGTAATTTTTTTTTTTAAACACAAAAAGGCAAATTAAGTAAAAATAATTTTTTTACACTTAACAATAGCTTGAAAGATGAAAATCTATTTTATCTGCTTATTGCTTTTTTGTTTACTTTTTAGTTTTAACTTTATTTTTTTAATAAAAGTAATCCCAGTCACAAAATCAGTAAAGTAAAGACTAGATGTCGTGGCTCGCGCTATCTAACCAAAAACAAACTATTATCCTCCGAGAAATACGAAATTACTTAACATTTCCTTTTCCCTCTTCTCAATTAATGAGAGTACATAAAAAAAATTGCAGTTCCAATTGTCGTATTTTTAATGAACTAGAAAAATGATCAGGTAAGAAATCTAATTATTTTTTATAAATTAGAATTTTTTTAATTTTCCTTAAAAAAACCCCCGTGAAAACAAATAAAATTTCTTTCCAGTAAGCACCAAGCTGCTGCTGAGAGAAGTACCCACTATGTAGTAATGAAATACTCAGACGCCACTTAAAGAGAAGGCAGGCCTACCTAACTACACACTACAACACTCATCCCTAAAGGATATGTGAGTGGAGAAAGAGTTAATTGGTGCCAGTCTAGTCACACAGTGATCCATGCTTCTAAAACATTATGGGATTAATTATGGATTCATAGAGCCCTCTTTACTGCCTCCTAAATATTAGACTTCCATGACAGCTTCCCATCTAGATTCAAGCCCGATTACTTGACTCTATCAGAAAGCACCAGGTTTAATGCCCACGTTGAGCGTAGAGTAGCAGAGGTATCTTATATTTACTTCTTAGTAAACAAGACGATTTCCGTTTCACTAGGCAACTTTTCAGTTTGCAGACCATTTGGGTACCATATTCAAGTACCCTTGAATCAAATTATAGAATGTAATAAAAAAATTACCCATCCCCAAAACTACAGCGCCACCTGTATATGCAATCACCTAGAAGCCTCTACTCACCAGCGCTTCTAGCCGGATGCTTGCGATTGCATCAAAAAAAAATTGTGTGAATGGCTTTCCTTCGACGTAGCGTTGAAAGAATAAGCAAATGCACTATTGCCGCATTTGGGACGACCTTAATACACATAAGGTTCTTCAGGTACCATTGCATTTATAAACAGTTACTGCTTGATGAGGAATTTGGGCTAGCAGCCAATGTCCTTAAAGTCAGCTTAGCCGAGGTTTCCGCTCAAATTTAGCTGGTTATTGAAACTTGGAAACTACGGCAGATATTCATATGTATGTACATAAGTATATGCCACACTTAATGACATTTAATTAGGAATAAAAATTTTGAGGAATAACATCGATCGGAAGAATAAATATCGATGCTAAAATATTCTGACAGAAAAACATCGATCTATCGATGGTTTCCGATGTTTCACAATTTTTTTAGTTCTAGTTAAGTTTAAAGTAAAATTTAATACTTTTAAATCCCAACCAATGCATTATCTTTAATTTTTTTTCAGATTTAAATACATGTGGATGTATTACCCTATATTTAATTAGCCTTCTTATACCCTTCTACAGTTACCCTGCAAAAAATTGTACGATTAATCTCTAAAGATAGTATTACGAGATTAGTCTGAGTCGGGTACATTGGGCATTAATTAGTCCCAACTAGACCCATACGGGTATTATTGGAGATCAATTAGTCCCCGACTCATCTCTAATGGGTCCAATTACCGATTTAATGATATGTGCGCGCTTAGTCAATGAAATTTCATGTGCGGTGGAGAACACTATTTCGAATCGCAGCTGGGGCAAATTTTTATTTTTATTTTTTAAAAGTGACCTGTCGGTTTCTATACCCATTCGGGTATTAAGAGAAACAATTAGTCGCTGCATAGGACACGCTCGAACAAAAGCGATCAATTCATTTCATACAAAGAGATCGAAAGTGGTATTAGTCGCATGTTCCTTTGCGATTGCTCCCGGAGTTATCCCGGATTAGTCGCATTTTTGCAGGGTACTTAAAATAAAAATTCATACCAACGTGAGGGGGCTGGGGCCTAAATTTGTAAGGTTTTGATTTCGACGAAATTTTTCTAATGTGTGGTCGGTTCTTTTTTATTGCTTAGTTAATACTGGAAGCCAAATTCGAAATTTCTGAATATTTCCCCCTAGAATGAATAATAAAGTTCATGACCAGTCAAAACCTTTTAGAAAAATAATGCATAAGTTGAGTCCAAAGCCAGTCTGAGAGTCACATGAAAGTTAAAACTGACATCGAGGTATTGTCGACTTAGTGATGTTAGAAAATCGATGACAAACATTGAATTTCGAACCGATATAAACCATTTTTCAAAAATATCGATGCATAGTTTGCATTTCTACTCTTAATTAAAAAAAGTAATTCTCATATGAAACATAGAAGTACCGTTAATTTTTTTATGAGCTAAACTAAGCATTTGTTGAAAATTAACCTTAGCTCTAAAATGGAGATATTTCTCTAAAATATTGCTAGTTATTAACAAGATTCTATGACTGCATCATAATACCAGCGCTTTGGTAAATCCATAGCGAAAGCTTCATAACGAGTTTGTGCAAAAACAAAAATCCACAATCAAAAAAGACTAAGAAAACATAAGAAATGTAGATACATTCTAAAAACAAACTAATTTGTATCTATTAAGTATAAAAGCGCTTTAAATTATTATTCTTTGTTGAAATTTCGAATGGTTTTGTTAGTCGTATAACGATTTAGTTTTTTTTTATTTATAAACGCTGCTTAATTTTTGTTTTTGGTTTTCTTTAAATGTATTTTAAAGGTTAGCGGCGCGGCCTTTTGGCTGTCAATATGCAGTCATTGGGTCGCTGCTGTGTCTTTTAAGCCAAGTTGTTGGTGGCCCTCGGCGCACGCGGTTGTGTTGGCCAGTTGATTGGCCAAAATGCTAAAGCGTGGCGTAAGTGCCGTTGCATGGTCTTTTTACTCTTTGTTTTTATTCTTCTTTACTCAACTTCCATGCTTGGTTTTTAAA
Source organism: Rhagoletis zephyria (assembly GCF_001687245.7). NCBI lineage: Eukaryota > Metazoa > Arthropoda > Insecta > Diptera > Tephritidae > Rhagoletis > Rhagoletis zephyria. The sequence goes on along the minus strand of NW_016163103.1, from coordinate 26,954 downwards.
GCGCTTGACTTTTTTTTTGACTGCTTTAAATATACATACATACATACTACACTAAATGGAAATTTAATTTTATTACTTTGCATTTTTTTACAGCAAAAAACATCTTTTGAACAAACGAATTAACTTAGCAGCAACAAGTAAAACTTTTCAAAAATTTGTTAATTTTATTCGCGCAAAAATATGCAAAACTTTTTTATGCGCGTTTCAACTCATTAAAATTATAAAATTATGAATATGTATAAAAGATTTCGGCTTACATTATATGTATGTAGTACACTGGCACTTTAGGCACTTTGGATTAATACATATATTTACTAAAGCCAGATGATCGTGCTTCAAACCGCTGTTATAGATTTTCAAGTCTAATTTTATCACTTAATTTCACAAAGAAATTCTTGGCTAATATTTATCGAAATATTATTGCTCTTCTTGTGCTAGCAATAAGTTTTTGGTTTTTAAAACTTTCGCACTATCGTTATCGCGCAAAACACTCGTCTAAAACGGAATCGAATTTTGGTCGAAATTCGAATTTTTGAAACTGCCAACCGACCTAACCGTGCGCCGGGATATCGTACACTGAGTGGTCGAAGACGCTGCCGCTCGGTATTATAATAAAAACGCTAGCAACGATCGCTACCGCTCTAGTCAGAGCCCCCAATAAACGGCCCACCAACAACAATCCAATCAGCCAGCAAATCAACGAGCCCAGTCAGCCAGCTAGTCACCTCTCCAGTTGTCGCTCAAAATTATCACACACTCACTCACTCTCGCACACAGGTGCAGGCAGGCAAATGGCAAGCGGCAAGCGAAACAATTAAAGCCGCCAACGAACGCAAACAAATATGAAAGATATTAACTAAAAATCCTATAAAACATACATACATACAAACATACATACATACAGCAACAAACAACAAGAAATTTAAATTTCGAAAAAAAGACTTGTTTGACGGCTCAGTCGTATATTACCGGAGTACAGCACGGATATGAACTACGAACATTCGTAACATCTCGTTTGCTCGACATCACTACTCGACCGCTCAGAGTTTGGTTCTTTAGCACCCACCAACCAAAAGGTTGGAGCGGCGTATACTTATGTATGTATGTACATTTGTACGGCATACTGGTACCGCTGGCTCACTTATCGATCTCTCAGTGCGGAAATCTGCATCTAATCAGAGCGTACGTCGTAGTCGTCGCCACTGATAAAATCATGAATGAATGCCATGAATCATTTCGAATTTTAATTTATCAACAAAATATTGTTAATGGAGTGTAATGTCAGTGTCAGTGTCAGTGTCAGTATCAGAGTCAGAGCAGCAGGAACAACAGTTGCGTTCCTTAACTTTTCTGGATAAAACCTGTAAAATTGTCAAAAAGCAAAAGAAGCTAGAGAACCGGGTGCGGGAACGCTTTCGGGTAAATTCCTGTAAATTTTTGGAACTTCTTGCGAGTTAAGGAACGCAACTAACATTTATTCAGATGTAGTAAAAGTTAGTGTCGGTAACGATTTGCAAAGTATCAAATACTTTCAATATTCGGTACCGAAATATTTAGGTTTCAGGGGAGACTTGCCTATCAAAATACTGATTCAAATGAAAAATATAGTAAACTAAGGGTTCGAGGCCATAATGCAGAGAAACTCTTACTTGTTTGAAGCATTATTGTTTTATGTGTAGGCCTGAAAGGCTTCTTCATCCGTCAGAGCATTTTTCTTAAACCTAGGATCGACTAAGGGTAAAACTGATAAAATAATATTTCACTGTTGCGATAAGTTCAAGTTTTTTTAGCCGATATCATACAAATTAGTAATGAAATTTTTTTCTAAACTTGAAATACATACATATAAAAACGAAGGTTTAATGTAAAGAATCGTTATTGGGTACCGAAAAGGAAGTATTGGGTATCGAAATCTTTTCGAAGTATTGAGTACCGAGCATTGGGTGCTGACAATTCAGCACATCACTAGCAATCATTCAATTGTCAATATGCTGGCGGCTCACACATAACGCCCAATCGCAGACACACAGACGAACAAAAAAATCTTGATTTCTCTTTTATTTCAGCGTTAAAGGTAGTTGGCGGTTACCGTGATGTTCATAATTTTTTTGTTTTGTTTAATTATTAACAATCTGAAATCTTTGTATGGTGTAAGATTAATAAAAAGATTTACCAATCGACAGGTCTGAATTGATAAGAGAGTCTGATAAGCAAGTTATCTGCACCATTATAATTACTGCATAAATGTTTGTAATAAAGTTGCATACTAGGCTGAAGGGATATTTTATATTGAGCCAAGGAAAATCAAAGTATACCAAAGATAGACTGTGATTTCCCGCTAGATTTGTATACATATAGTCCAAATCTCGCCTCCTGCAGACAATTGGCATACGTAAAATGAATGCCAGCAACCAGGTAAAGGCAAAAACCCTAGCAACGACTTAAGCCTCTACGACTGCAAAATATACAGGTACTTAGTGGGAAGCCGGCTTAATTGAAATCAGTGAGGCACTTCGAACCACACCTACTCTGCCACTTAATGCCATGTTAAATGTTGTGCCTATAGATACAGCTGGCAGGGCTGCCGCTATGCGCGTCGCACTAAGACTAAGTGGTGTGGGCTTTAAGTTCGCCTCCACCTATGGGCACTCCAGTATTCTAAAAGAATTCGGGTTCCTACCGACTCGAACAGACCACTGCACGCCGGTTCTGGGTACGAATGGACCTTTCACCATTCACATTCCAGCAAGACGACTGAGAGGGGTGCATTATCTGGAATCGGGGTTCTGTAAACTTATTTGCAGATGTATCGAAACTGAATGGAAGGTGTCTTCTGCGAAGAACTCTCCATCAGCGTGAAATTTAGTCTTCCAAGCAGAGGTGGCCACAATAAAAGATACTTCGGATTGGTTGCACTCTAGTGTAACACCTTCTAAGGGGGTGAATATTTATTCCGACAACCAAGCAGGTATTAAAGCTCTTGGCTTTTTGACGGTGCGTTCGAGGATGGTCAAGGAGTGTCTGACTTTCTTATCGACCGCATCGGACTACTTCGCTATTAAGTGAAACCATTGAGAAATTACTTTCGGATTGATAAGGTCTAGGGGCTCCCCTGACCTCGTGTGATCAACTTCTGGACAGATGGGCGTTTAGTCAGCTCAGCGAGCGCTGGACCTTGGTATGCAAGGGGCCAAAATTCTTCTTCTGTCGGCTCTGCAAACCGTCTTTGGAAGACATTGAGAGCAAGCTATCTATATAAGACTGTAAAGTTAAGATCATTCATGAAATTTGTCAGAGGATATCGCCCGGATCATGCGAAAGGTCAGATAAAAAATGGACTGATTTGAACTATATATATACTTCTCAGCTAATTTCAAAGGCGCTTTTCATTGCCTGATTCACTGATTCGATTTACAATTTTTTTTTAACTTTCTGAACTTTGCGAGTCTTCAGCCTCGGCTCTCCTTTCACTCTTCCTACAAATGACTTCGCACAATCCGCTAGCTGAGCGGTTTTTCTTCATAAAAGGTAAGAATTTTCCATCAGCATGATCAGCACTTGTTGTCCTGATTTTTTCTGCTCTTCCCTGCTTTAGATCTACATTAACTTATACCTTAAATGTCTTTATTACCGGGGAACCCTTGGGTGTCCTTCTTAATCCGAATGGATAATGATGCTCCGATGAAAAGATCCCACATACAGTTGGTATGAATAACTGGACGAACTTCGCTAAAGAGAGAGGTTTTTTGTTCGTAACCCACACCGACAAGGATTTTTTGTGGAAAAATTAAAGAAGAGTACTTTTAGTAAATGAACTAAATAGATTATTTTACCGAAAAGGTCAGCGCATGCTCAGGACTTGTTAAAAACAAGAAGAAGCGAGTCTGGGTAGGAAAGAATGGGTCAACAATTTTAATTATGCATGATATACATACATACATATGTACATACTTACGTACTAATAATGCGGTATTCACTATTGCATTTGACCTAGAAATTTATATGCAAAGTAAGAAAAGGCAAAGAACACTTTTGCGTATCCAAAAACTAACTAACACGTAATATCTAAATAAAGGAACTAAACTAAAGCTACAAAAATTAGAGCCAAAGCGACCTTGCTCGAAATACGTAGATAGATACATATGTATGGTGCAAAAAGTAATTATGCTACGGCATAAAAACTAAGCGTTTAGTTTTTTTTTTATTTTCTCTTGAGCTAACTCGAAAACATTTATGTTTTAATACAAATATTTATGCATTTGTTTGTTCATTCAAAAGATTTTTATTTTATGAATGGCATTGCTGGTAATACCACTTTTCCTTATTCATAATTTCGAAGATCATCTCACCTCATAAAGTAAAGTTACAAACATATATATTTACGTAAGTATATACGTATATCTATATACGCATTAGACTGTGTCAAATAAAACGGCTAACGGTCCCATATGAAAATTTCTGGCAAAATTGCAAGCCCTTATCTTAATTTTTCAGCTAGGCTCGTCAAAATTCGAATTTTTAATGAAAATAACTTTTTCCGCTTCTTTTTTAATAAACAATTAAATATAATAAATAAAAACAAACTACCTTGTAGATCATTTAATTTTAGTATAATAAGTGCAAGTTTGAAGTAAACAAATCGCCGAGCACACTTTGCATGGAAGTATGGAAGGAAATGACTGACACCGTCAACAAAAAAAAAAAATTCAAAAATAAACGCTATATCCCAGCTACTTTAAACTTGCACTTGTTATACTAGAATTAAATGGAATTAAATTGGCTACAAATTTGTTTGTTTTTATTTATTAACCTAATTGTTTATTAAAGAAAATGTGCGAAAACATTTTTTTTTAATTAAACATTCTTATATTTCCTAGCGCTAATTGAAAAATGGAGATATTGCTCTGAAATTTGGCCACAATTTTTTTTTATGACCGACAGCAGAATTTTCATATGAAAAAACCGAAAAAAACAAAATATTCGTTTTGACATAGTCTAATATACATACATACATACACGTATATTTACAGTAACGCCAACAAGTAAATACAAATTGTAAGAACTTGAACTTTTACAAACTCCACAACCAAGCAGCAGCAAGCTTGAATGTGTTAATCAGTATGAAGTATTTAAGTGTTGCATTTTAACCGTTATCAGGCTATCAAAAAATCACCTTCAGATTGAAATGAATTTCACGTTAATTACCCAACAAAAATTAAAAACGGAAATGAAACACTTCAGCTGGATATATTTATGAAAATGCTCACATACATACATACATATACGTAAACCTATGCACATAAAAACCACGGTATTCTAGTTAATAAATATACGTATTTAAGTTTAACTATAAATAGGCCTTGCCGCCTTATGAGCAAATAAAAAAAGTTCGCCTGAGTCTAAAGTATTGTTGCAAAGTAATTTCGAAAACAGATTCTTTTTTGGCCAAACCAAGGGTTATTTTTTGTACATCTTTCGGTGACACCTACTCCATTGGGCAATGAATTTTTTTTAACAGTTCCGCTGGAATATTCGAAATACTTCCTTGGGAATAGTTTTATGTTTTTGGTGAGCTTTATCTATTGGCATTAGGGTGGTACGTCATGATAGATATGATAGAGACAAAAACATCGATATATCATACTTTAACGGGCATGTGCTGCTGCAAATCTTACGATTTGAAATTGGTGCGATTTGCAAAACTTACTTAGCAAAAATTTTATGAATTTTGATGAGTTTTAATTTACTGACATTAGTGTGGTACGTTAGGGTTGATAAGAACTGAGATCTGGTGGGTAAGTACTTGGACGGGGACATGTGGGTAGGTGGGCCTGGTTAAATTCACAGATCACATTTTTTTTGTGTGCCGGTGAACTCGAAATTCAGCCGTGGCACCGGCACACAAAAAAAGTGATCTGTGCATTTAATCAGATCCACCTACCGACATGTATTTCGACCCACTGAATCCGAATTTGAGATCCATTTGACTCGTACACCTCCAAAATTTTGAACAAATTACGAAAATTGCGACTTTTTTTTGCCATTTTTCACAATTTTTGCAAGTAACTCGAAATTTACGAGGTTTATGAGTCTAAATGACCTTAGGTTCCGATTTAGTGCGCCGAAATACATGTTGGTAGTTGGGTCTGGTTAAAAGAACTCACCCCTTTTTTTGTGTGCCGGTGTTATCCGACGAGGTGAGAAGATATTGTATTTTGGAACGAATTTTCGCTTATACCAAGGTTGGTTGCAGTTTTTTGATAAAATTTTCAATGCAATATCTGTCAAAAAGCTGCAGTTAAGTTTATAATCGACTTTAATTCTACTATGAATATGAGATACTCTTTAAAATTGTTCATACTAGAGAGTAGAGTATTTCGTGTTGGAATACTATCGGTCGACGATAAGTGTAGGAAAGCACCCTCAGCAGAACCCCGAACAACAGACGAGTTTTTCAACGTGCTATTGGACCAATTTAGTAACGACGGGGATATAGAACTCAGTTTGCCCTCCTTACCAAACAACTTTGAAATGTTCATTGCTTATCTTGCTGTAGTAAAAGATTTATTCTCCTGAGAAGATATGAACCCTCAAAGTTGGATGTGTTATGAAATACAAAAAAAGGCTATAAAAAGGCCTTTCGGCCCGCTTCGTTGTTTCAAAAGAAAAGTAGAGAGAAAAATTACTCATTCAATGGATGGATGGTATCAGGTGGAACGGGAACAAAATATTTTCCCAACACTCCCGATAAAACCACAACTTCCGCAAATACAGAAAATCTTACTTAAAAACGATGTATGAAATATGTATGCACTTTTTTATGTTTTTTTTTTTTTTTAATTAATTTGAAAGGTATGTGAATTTTTCTTAGTGATAAATTTCGGACCCGTGGTACAATTCTGAATGAAAAAATGTCGGGATAAAAATTTAATTTCGGGAAATATTGATAGCTCCTTTCGAAAATTTGTTGCTAAAAACTACCCAGCGCTCGCATTTACTTTAAGCCCAGTACGTGTGCATTCAAAGTCGTTTGGTTATATTTCAAACCAATGTTTTCCGGAATGTCTCAACCACACTGCCACACTTTTTTATCAATTCTTTTCCCCTTTTCACCCATCTTATAGAGGTACTATGTAAGTATAATATAACTCACTTAATTTTAAGACAATCGCGTTCATTATTACCACAGCCACGTGCCGGGGCAAATTGCCTGAGCCCCCGAGCATTTGTCACAGCTAGCTTGAATGCTGAAATTTTTATACATATGTACATATTAACATGCATATGTTTGTATGTATAACGAACGTACATATGTTGAATAATTAGTTTCCAAAGCGGCAATTGAACACGATAAGACACTTAGCAAATTAGGAAATCATCAGCATGCGCAACAATGACGTGAACATGAGGAATTGACAAGCTCGATCCAGCGGGATAAATTAAGTAATAGGCAGTGTATTATTTCTTAATCAATTTTAAGAAATACCTACATATATAATCGCACATCTTAAAAAAAAAAAAAAATGTTTCATCATTCCTGCATTGATAACAAAGCGCTTGTGTAGTGCGGAAGAAAATACTCGTTCAAACACACCTACATGCATAGATACATACATATGTGCATGAATATACACATATCTGAGTAATAAATATGCAATTTATCCTACAGAATTCCAAATTCTGTACTTTTTTATGAAGACAATGAAAAAGGTACCTACACTTGATGCAAAATGGGATTTACCATAGACTATTGTCATGAATTATGTATGTACGTATTGATAAGATCTCTGTGAGTGTAAAAATTAATACTTAACAGGTGTATTGCTATTTCCTACAGAATTTGGCTGATCGTAGTACGTAGTTGCAGATAATAGCGTACGGTGTGGGCGTGTATGAATAAGCGCATTGGGACATTTTGTATTTAACAAAAGAAAGGGAGTACCGCTTTTGTGAATTTCGTTCTACTTTTATTTTTACTTTTTTTCTAAATTGCATTCATTCCATAGGGGATTCACTACTTATATGTATATGTTCTCTGTTCGTTGCTAATATTTCGAATATAGAACAATTATTGAAGGTGCCAATTAACGGAAAGAGTGAAGTGGGTAAGTTGCACTTGTCACATAAATCGAGCTTGCAAGTATGCAGTTACGAGTACGAGTGATCTTATACGTTTAGAAATTTAAAATTTTCCACATTTATTTAAAATTTTAAATGAAATATGTTAAATGCTATGCATCTTAATAGTGAATACATATAAATAGTTAAAGTCTGTTTCCACGAGGCAGAAATTGCGCAATTTCGACACTCGAATTCAATTTTAAATTGTTGCTGTTTACACGACCATCTCAATTATTTATATCTACTCAGACAGTAAAGCGGCTATTAGGGCACTTTATTCCGTTACTATAAATTCAGATACGGTAGCGAATTCCGTAAATAAGATGGCTCAGAGGTTCGCCTTGTACCTGGTATGGGTCCCAGGACATTGTAACATACCAGGAATTTGAGAAAGCAGGCGAGCTTAGCAAGAACGGGTACTTCCGCACCACTTTTACCGGCCTGCAAGTTCACAAATAGGGAATTTTACCTAAAAGAAGCACGTGCTAGGCGAGAGTACTCAAGAAGTTAATTTGAAATAGCAAAAAATTTAGAAAAATCAACGCGATTTTTTTTAAAACTTCAAGCTTGATTTTTATTATATTAAAATCTAAAGGGCTAAAAAAGTGAATAGCCAAATTTTTGCTTCAAAATCGGATTAGAAAGTTGCAAATTTATTGAATTTTTCTGCGTTATGCGCAAAGTTTAGAAGTTTTAGTTTTATATATTTTGTTCTAGTATGAGTATGTATATTGTTACACAAAATTTTCGCAAAAAAATTAAATATTTAAAGGCTTCGAATACATTGCGAAAAACTCTCCGCACGAAGCCTTTAGTTGAACACTGTACATACATATGTATATGTTCGCTCATATATTTAACATGTGCAATATTTTTGTTAATAAAAAAAAAACTGTATCCTCTAGGTGGCGCAGGGGTCGTGAAATTTTGAAAAAATCACATCTATTGGCCGACTTGGATCGATTTCGCCAAATTCATGCAGACAAGACTGAAAAGGAGAAAACAGCCAATAATTTTTAACCAAAAAATACAACCAACTTCAATGCGATATAAAACTATTTATCAGAAAGTGTCAAATCATTTTTGCTAGACACGTTCAGATAGTGTCGATAAATGTATAATCATTATAAACAATTTATGAGATTTAAAACGAAAAACGTGAGGCGCCCGTAATAGACTTGAAATGATATGAGGAATTATTAATGATAAAAATCAAATAAAAAAATTTTGAATTTGGTTTTTATTTATTTGTATTTTTTTTTTAATAATTAAGTATATTATTTTATTATATTTTATAAATGGATTAAAAAGTTGAAAAAAATTACTTCTAGGCACATACATATATATGTACATATGTAGAAACATTGCATGCGCCCCACGTTTTTCATTTCTATTTAATCCATAAGTTGTTTATAATGACTAAAGTCTATTGTTAAAATTTAAAAATCAAAATGTATCTAGCAAACACTTTTTTCATCTTTTTAGTCTATTTTTAAAAACGTGGTATATTAAAAATACATTTTATTTGATTTATTATTAGCACATTGTTATGCATTCCTTGTAAGGCACATGCAAAATTACTAAATAAATGAATACAACTAATTTATGCTCATAAATTTAAAATTATAGGTAATAAAATATAACTGAATACTATTTTCAGACATTTTTTTTTTTTAAGTTAATTTACAATGTATACATACATCACAATATCTCATATATAAATACATACATATATACATATGTACACTCTTCCTTTTTATGTACTCGTACTTAGCCTAAATCAGTATTACTGAAAGCTAGAATTTTTGGGTGCTATATATAATTTCACGTTTTTTTTTTTGTATTATATTTTCAAGTAAAATGATTACAAAATAAAACATCCAAAACAAAAACAAAAAAAATCCATGATACATACAAATGTCATTATTTTGACAACAAACTATGACGTAAATTGCCAAGTATTAATCGTAGATAGTCAAAAAGAAATGAAATCTTCATTTCAATCAACAAAGAAGTGAGCGATAAGTTTTTAAAGAATAAAGGCGAAGCAAATTAACAGCAATTTTTTGAAGCTGATCTACAAAATTTGATATGTCACAAAAAAAAGCTATGATAAAGCTAATAATAAATTATTGGCTTAGAAAAAAATTTATTTTGGTTCCCCTTTGTCAATGCTTCCATACTTCGCAAATTTAATAGTAAATAATTATAGAAGCTCATGTTTAGTAAGTTTAAATAGTTAGCAAAACATTCAAACGTTTTGAAGAAAATAAGTTTCTTCGCTCTTTTGTAAAATTGTCGCACTATTTTATTCTATATGGTATTGCATTTGGAGTATACGAGGTATAAGCAACCTAAAAAAAAATTATTTTTTTCTAATAAATTCCAGCAGGCAGTGGCAAACCTCCGAGTGTATTTCTTCTCCGAGTGTAAAGTTTCCATAGAAACCATTTGACGTTCGGAGGAGGCGTAAAACCGCAGCTCACACAGGAGGAATCACGACCAAGCACTATCAGGTGTTTAAGCGCCAAATATTTATTCATTAGAAAGAACGAAAGGCTCCTCCATCGGCATAATTTTGACAGGTCTACTATCCCTAATATCCTGTACACAGGGTCGTTTCATCCCAGTCTACGTGTGGATGGTTTGGGTTGTGCTCAGTGGTAAGCGACCAGGAAAATACACCTCGGCTAGCAAGCTAATAGGTATACCTGTTAATCTTTTGAACAGGAAACGCCCAAGTGCTTCCTAGAATTTCCCACTTCAAAATTTCCCCATTACAATTACTACTCCAGTTAAATTCCTCTCATCGTTTATTTACACCGTGCGACAGTAAATTAAAAAAATTAATATATTCGCGAAACTATGGGGAAATTATAGTAAAACTGCGTACTTAGTTTTTCTCTCTGACGTCAGGATTTTTTAAAAAGACTTTGAAATTAAAAAAAAAAATATGCTTATTTCAAAATCATCAAATCATCTAAAAAATTCGATGCAATTTAGGATATCATATAAAAAAAAATCTGCAGAATAATAACAGAATAAATTTTTTGGTGCATCGTGCGGATGGGCGGGAATGGAGGGTAAAAACCGTTGGGATTATTATTAAGGACGAATGGTTATGGAAAATCTCCTTCACAAAATTTTGTGCTTAAATAGCCTTGAAAATTTGCAAAATTTTTTATTGAAAAAATGATTGTTTGAGGACTAAATAATATACGCACGACCTCATCATCGAATTTCGTCCTGCAAACTTTATCAACTTTAAAATATAAAATTTATTAAAAGCGCATTTTCAATTCCCATTCGTCCTTGTAAGCTAGAAAAACTTTATTGTTTTTAAATCCTACAGAATTTCCTCCCTCATTTGGTACCCATATTGTTATTCTACATTGCACTGAATTTTTAAAATAATTTTTTTATCTCAATATATCTTTAAAATTTTTTGTGTTTTGAATTTTTTTGTTTTTGTCGCACGGTGTTATCAAAGAAGAAAAATCACTCAGTATACATAAGTGAGTACTCGATATCAAAAAAGAGCGTGACTGATTAAAAATATCAATGAGATTTGTTTACGATTGTTGTGGCATTATTTACCTCATCTGAGGCCCAAAAGCGTTGTTATGACGCCAACTGTAGCACATGTACCATACGATTATTTTATGTAAATATATACTGCAATGTTATCTATAAGTGGTTATAGATTGTATTTTGTTTCAGTTCAAGTGGAGTATCAATGACATTAATCATATATTTATCAATACTTTGTGTCGCGTATGCATTGGACATTCGAGGAATTATTAGGGGTCTGAACTTTTTAAATATTTAAGACCCAGAAATTATACAAATTAAAATATCGCAAACCAAAATTTAGAGATCTACTCCGCAAACGAAAACCAAAAGTAATAAACTTGGAGGCTTGAAGGACAATCCATTTTTGCTTTTTTTTAACTCTTTTCGACTGCCTTTGCACCCTACGTATATACTTATATATGTACTTTAATTTAGCTGGTAATTGTTGATAAATTGACATTATGATTCATTGACCTGTTTTTATTGACCGGCAAAAATTTCTGTGTAGCCTTAACTGTTTTTATGGTAAAGCTTTTTATTAACCGATAACGAAGTGTCGGTTATCAAGGCTTCCAATTAAGTGGAAAATAAAAATTAAAGGCTCATATACTACATATGTACATACCTATACAATTGTTTATGTTTTGCTGAACAATTAAATTGCAAAAGAGGACTACAAACTCTATTTTATTTTAAATATTCCTATAGCCTTATACGGGCAATTCCACGCAATGAAATATCAATGACGAAAATTTTTTTTCTAAATCTTGCCTAAACAAGCAATCTCTTCGCACTTCTGCGAAAAGGGGAATTGGCTTCTACCATCCATGCAGAAACATACAAGCCACCCTGCGCCAATACAATACAGCTCTCATTTGTAGAAAAGTACGAATGTACTGCATACATTAGGGCGGGTAAATTTGTTTGGGAGATTTCTTTAACTAGGCGTGAAGGATTCTAGGTATAATTCTGCCAATTTGCCGAAAAAAGGTGGGTCTGAAAACAATTTGAAGTTTGCTTAAATTTTTTATAAAAACATGCTATAAGGGATATTTTGCTATCAGGAAACAACATCTACGCTTATATTTTTCTTCAAACTTCCACCAGAGGGCGTAACAGTGAAAATTTTTCACATTTTCTTAGAAAGCTATTTCCGCAAAGTCAGAATTGACTTTAGACGCAAATTTGCTAAAAATTATGTGCGTATAGCTGAATAGTAAAAAAAAAAACATTGACTCGCCCCAACACAGGTACATATGTCTATGCATATCAGGGTGTTCTTAAAATATCAACATATAAATTTTATATGGAGCACCCCTTTATTTCGTTCTAGATATAAAATAAAGACATCTACGAAAATTTCAAAATGTTGAAACTATTTTTTGCTTCTCCTAAAAAAAAATCAAAATATCAGTTGGAGCCTTTCTATATCGACGTCTATCTTGGTAGCTACTTCGAAAATGCTCTATCTCAGAAAACTTTTCAAGAGCGCCATATCTTATAATTTGATTGAAATTGCTCCATTTCAGAATTCGGTTCAAAAACGTCCTATCTCAGCTGCCGATCTCAACATATTTTCAATATATTTTCAGTTGAGATAGAACGTTTTTGAACCAAGTTCTGAGATAGGGCGTTCTTGAAAAGTTTTCTGAGTTAGGGCGTTTTCGAACTCGCTACCAAGATTAGTCGAATTTCCACTCAGCCGTCGATATACATATGTATGTATGCACATACGAGTATGTATGTAATTGCTTTTTTTTCAAAATAAAACGCATTTTTTTTTTTTTAATTTAAATACCAAGTGTATTGGAATTGGAAAGATTAGATTACATTTTCATAGGAAATATTGACTCACGGCATATAAAATAATTGTAGTAAACAACGAGACACTAAGACTGCGTATGCAATTATATTTTAGGTCGTGTATAATTACGGTGACCATACCGTCCTTTATTTTATAGGACAGTCCTTTATTTTAACCCTCTATCCTTTATATTTTTTTTCAAAATTAAGGACGTATTTTGTCCTTTATTTCTTAATCTGTCCTTTAAATCAGCTCTGGATTTTCCAGAGGTAAATTTTTGAACAGAGAACATAAAATAATAGAAATGTCCCTTATAAAATATAATGAAAACCTTCTTCAGTGTGTTTCGCACCTCTTTTAAGGGTTGCTATTCAATCGGTAATCTTTGTACGATCTATAAATCAGGAATCATTGCTAATACTGATAGAAAAATCAATATACATACTTTGAGTAAAATTCCCAAAAAGAAAAGGGAAGGGGCACGCTGAGTTTCAAAACTCGCATGTGGTCTTCATAATTCACTGGAGCCTTAATTTTTCACTCATTTGGTTATTTTTTTTATGAAAGCTTATAAAATTTGCAAGTGTTCAGTTGAGCCTGATTTGTGAATTTTTATTTAAAATTTTCAATGCAAAGTGCAGAAAAAGTAGCAATTTTGAAGAAAATGTATTTTACTTTCCAGTTAATAAATGCTACATAATAAAAACCAGTTTAAAGCAACTGTTTGGTTCACCCAAAATGAAAAAAGTCACACAAAAATTTTAAATGTCATAAAAAATTTTCACCAAAATTAATTTTTTTTGGGTTTTAGTAAAAATTGGGATATGCCGTTTAAATTTTATTATAATAAAGAGCAAGGTGCAAGTGTCCAAGAGTTCCCGTTAATTTTTAATAATAAAACAATTTCCCATTTCGCATGCAGATGTGCGCGAAAAAAAAAATTATTAAAAATCAACGCAATCTCTTAGCCACTTGCATTTATTATACTACAATTTAATGGTCTATAAAACTGCATACCCAAAAATTTTCCAAAAACTCGAATTTTTTTAATTTTGGTGAATTTTTTTTTTATAACATTTCAAATTTTTCTTGTGAAATTATTCTTCATTTTGGAGGAACCCTACAATTTCTTTCAATTAGGTTTTATTATGTAACATTTATTAACTGGAAAAGCAGAATTCGATATTCTTCAAATTTGCTACTTTTTCTGTACTTTCAAAATTCGTGCGCAACTGGTCTCTTACTAGTTCTTCGGTTCGGTTAAATTCCCGTTTACAGCGCCTTTAAATAAGAGAAACTTGTACAACTAGATAATTTAATGTACCAGTGAATGTTTGATTTAAATCATGATATGGGTAACTTTTATCATTGCACTGTTATCATTTTGAGAAAATTGTCCTTTATTTTACGTTGGTTAATATGGTCACCGTATGTATAATCCATGTCCAGTTTTGTATTGGGTGGCAATCGAGAGACGCCCCAGCGTTCTTTATTTACGTGCATACAGTTCTTTGAGACTTAGGTACATCCATATGTGCTATACATACTTGTACATATGTGCAAATGTATGCGTAAATTTATAAATAAATATATGTGTTCCTGTTATCAAAAAATAATAAATACATATAGCGCTTTGTGGAATACACACATATGTATGTATGTATGTATGTATGTACGATTAAACATATATGGATCATAAACTGTTGACTCTAAATAAAAGTTGTCCGTGTATGAGAGCCTGATTAAAAATTGATGTTGCAATATATATTACGGATTAAATGCAGCTGTACATGCATTCATACCTACATACATATGTACGCAGATACATAGGTATGCACATATCTACATATATACATGCACAACCATATATAGCAAAACTGCGTTTTTCCTTTTTTTCTCTGATGTCAAGATTTTTTCTAAAAGGACTATAAAATTCCAAAGATATTTAGATTAATTAGAAATTTATTTATATGAATAGGCATAAAATACTTACAAAAAATCCTTAGGAATTGAAAAAAAAATAAATTTTGGTGGAAAAGGACGAATACGAATTGGAAATTATCCTTTAAAAACTGTATGCTTGGATATTCTTCAAAATTTGCAGTTCTTATTTTTGGGAATATATTTAATAAGGACTAATATTTACACTACCACATCCCCGAATTTCGTCCTTCTTACTTTATTAGTTTGGTATAAAAAATTTATTAAAAGTGCAATTTCAATACTTCTTTCGCCTAAGGTACCAAAAAATTTTATTGTTTTCAATTCTAGAAATCTTCCCTTTTTTAATTATTTTTTTTGAGGCACCATATGGAAGCTTCTTTCGTGGGAAGAAAACTATTTAACTATAGTATGCATATGTATACCTAGTATATGCACGAGGAACGACTGATAAGGTCGCGACCTAAGGTACATAGCGATGAATCATCATCCCGTTACCGATAACACTAATTGCGTGACTTATTGTTGGTATAGAAAAAAGCTCTCGCTGAAATAAGCAACAACGGCAACGGAAACTGGAAATTCTCGAATTTTAAAGCAACGTGGTGCGATTAAACTCTTTGTTAAAACAGAAAATACGCCGAAACCAATTTTTGAAGAAAAGTCGTGTCTTCAGTATTCTGTAAGTTCATATGCATACATACATACACATACATACATATCGTTAGTATAGTATGAATAGGGCGTAACTCACATCGTTACTGAAATACCAAAAGCCGTAACTAATTAAAAATCCAAAATGGTTGGTTACGATTCATTTCGTCGAATTATAAGTCCCCACCTCGTTTTATGCAATAACAAATTTTAGGTAGTTGTGGCTTTTTTTTCATTTCAGCGACGATACGGTGACCATTCGTACCGATTTTGGCGGGACAGTACCGATTCTTGGAAAATTGTTCCGCTGAATACTTTTCAAAAGTCGGGACATATAAGTGTCCCCATTTTTCATATTTGTAGCGCTTAAGTTCCGAATTTCAGTGTTTCCTTTATTAAGTTAATAAGAGTCTCCCTGTACTCTGGCCCAAAAACAATTTTTCGTTCAAACGCGGCAGCACTTTCGTAATCACAAACAACATAGAATATATTTATTCGGTCAAACTGGTACTTTAGGCTTATTGCAGTCTATCACTCTTACCAGAATTTATTAACTTATTTATAATTATTTAATAAATTTATAATTTATAATTATTTGTTAGGTTTGTTTTTTAAATGAAACGATTCTAACTTGAATTTAGTGAAATTATAAAATATAATATGTACCAATTCCCTAAAAAATTCATGGATATAAAAAATATCATATCATATAGTGACAAAAATATAAATAGCGAAGATACATTTTAGCATACTTTGGATATTATTCTTGTTGCTATCTAATTCTTATTATTTTTTAACCGACTTCCGAAAAAGGAGAAGGTTATCAGTTCGTCGGAATCTTTTTTTTTTTTTTTTATGTATGTTACCGCATAACTTTGGACCACGTCAACCGATTTCGATAATTCTTTTTGCATCGGAAAGGTCATGAACCAACGACTACAGATCACCTAATCAGCCATCGTTGTATTTGTAATCGATTTTCAGAAAAAAGTTTTCGTAGCGTTTTTGACGTTTTTCGGTTTTGTTTACACCGTCTTCTACCTCTTCGTAGCGATTGAATGTGTTTTCTGCAGCGATTTTAATTATAAATTTTGGTTTATTACATATTTATGATATAAAATAAAGTGCTGTGTGATCGGAACAAGTTTGTGCGTATGTTTGGTTTGCCAAAAGGCGTAAATTTGCGTGAAAAGTGGGTGCACGTTTGTGGCCAGAACGTTGGCATTGAAAAATCGACCCGTGGTAATGATATGCGATTGTAAAACACTTTCAATCATGAAAACCATATTTTATGAACTTTTTTTTGCTAATTGTCATCAAGTTTCACTTTGTATATTTTATAATAAATACCAATTTAATCGCACTCAATCACCGCGCCTTTTTCGTTTTCTTTGTTTGTTTTCATTCTTAGGCAGATGTCAAAAACACTCAGAAATATACTTTTTTCTTGCTTCTTTGATTAGGTGATCTTGTATTTTTGGTTCATGCGGAAAGGTAGTGTCTCAGAAAAGTGAAGTGAAAATTTCCAACGTTGTACAAATATTATTTAAATTCGACAAAGATTCGTACAAATGTTGAGCTTTTTAATTATGCAGATTTCTTAGAAATATTTAGAGTATCAAGTTTAACGTTGCTTTTTGGTAAATGTTTTTGTGGAAGGTGTTGCTCATTTTCTTCATAGAAAAAAATTGTCAAACATATTTTGTATGGAAGAAAATGCGCGAATAAAAAATTTCCAAAAATCATTTTTTCTCTGTTTTGTTTTAAAAAAAGCTGTGTGAAAATATGGTATGCCTTTGTATTCTAAAATGCCTGTATTATGTTCGGATTCGATGCTTTGGAAATCTCCCGATTTTTGTCCATAGGAATCTGGTCACCGTAAATATGCCCTTTTCATACTATAGTAACGATATGCACTTGTGTACAGCATTTAAGAAAGTGGGCTTGGCCATTTCAACAAGGAAGTTGAAACATGGATTCATCAGTTTGATACGGAGTCCAGGAAGCGCTAATGCAGTGGATTACAAAAAAAGAAGAGAAAGGCTACCAAAAAAATGCAAAGGGAAAAAGTCAAATAGCGAGGCAGACGTACAGAAATGATGCGGTAAGCTGGCGGGTGGAGTGCTGTTATACATTAAAAAAAAGATGTACCTCCTGAAACGAAAATGTTCGGACGACAGTGATATGAAGGCGATGGTATTTCAGGCTGCGACCTTATCAGTCGCCTCTCGCATGATCTTAGCAATTAGCAATGGGAAATATGTAGTACTTCTGATAATTGAGTAATTCTGTAACGAATAAAGGGGAGCTTGTGACGGCCCTGCTGTTTTGGCTGACCCCCCTTTGCCCACTCATAGTCAACTCGCCAACGTTGGGTGACCAAAATCAAGACGACCGGTTCGGTTAACAATCAGCGGAGGCCTTTAAACCAAAAGGAACTCCAGATCGGCCGAGAACAGCGCCTTGGTACGTGAAAGTGTGCAGGAAAGCGCGCGATAGTCCATTCTGCACCGTGCACAAGAACTCGGCCTTTCACAGGCTGCAACTTGTCTTGCCTTTTTCTTGTGGGGTTTCCTTAAGTCAGGTCTAAAAAGTAGCATGTACACATCGTCGCCTGGGTAAAAGATTGTCGTATGTTATTTTCGGCAGGTTGTGGGAAATCGCGATTGAAATTTGGAATGCAATTTCTCAAAAACGCGACGATAGATTTTCTCCAAAGTCTCTGAAAATGTTACTAGTTCACAAAATTCTTAACTTATTTAATTTTTAATGTTTATTGTTAACTAGCTTTTACCTGCGGGTTTCACCCCACGTCTTTATACAAATATGAAAAGTACTTTATGTAAAGATACTCTCTGCTCTAATTTTACCATAGCCGTGACAGCAGCATATGGTAGGACAGCTGTATAGCTTGGGTATTATGGAATGAAATGTAATAATAATTTTTTGGCACTGCAGGTGTTTTTATTTAGGTTAAACTATCTGAAATGAATTATATAATAGAAGAAATACTATATATTTAATTTCTTACGCCCCCTCGCAAAATTGCAAACAAAACTATACCTATTACCTTCCCGGGGTAAAAAGGTAAAATAAGTGTGCAAAGTTTGGTGCGATTCCATATAGTGGTTCAGAAGTTATAAGGTAATAAACAAACAGACATTCACATTTAGATATATAGATAGATAGATTAGTTTTGAGTTTATTAAGGATTTTCTTTAGTAAAATTTTGTCGTAAGCGTCATTTGTCCACAATTTGGCAGCCATATTTTATGAAATACGACAAAATGTGATCAAAATTTCTATGAAATTAACGACACTTTTTACTCAATATCTCGGAAACTAAAGGAGATATCCAAAAATGGAGAACGCAATTTTAAAGATATTGATTACATACATTCATAACAACCAAAAAAAAAAAAACAATTAGGAAAACATATCGCTAGCTTAGAGAGGAAAGTCCACTTTTTATGAAAACTCATATTTTGACACAGGAGACTGAAGAAATTAAAAATGCATCGTTTCGAAAATGATAAAGGTCCTTGTTTTATATTTTTTCGTCTATATTCAATGAAAGGAAAAGCAGCTACGAAAACTGGATTAGGCCAAAGGTGTACGAAATCTTTTAAAAAACATCGATTCCCTCTTATTCCCATGGAGTTTTGCTTTGCTTTAAACAACGTTTTGGGAAATACTTGAAGAAAATGGCTATAAGAGATTTTTTCTTCCCCTGTACAACTTTTAAATTGCGACTAAGCAACTTTTCACTCTAAACTAGCGATATGTACGAGTACATAGATATTTCACTTTACCTTCATCGCTTGATCCAAGCGGCATATAGCCACGCGCAGACCGCTTGCCGAAGCAGAAAACTTCAAAATTAGTAAATGCATTCATTTTAAAAAGCACTCGGTGTATTCACCCCCTCTAATTCGGAATTTTCGCTAGGGGGTTGCTAGATTATTTAACAAAATTCTTTTCACTTGTGTCGGTGGGCACTTTCTGATTTTTAGCTTTTTCAACTTTCTTAGCTACATTTTGCTAGGAACATAAAATATATTTGTACATATAAACACCATTTTTTTTTTTGCGTAGTAGAATAGACTTTAAATTTTGGTTAAATATTTATTAATTAATATGTACACATTGAAACCAAATTTTGAAGAAACCGATATCAGTACGCGCGCCGTTAATTCGCACGATAAGACGTTATATTCCAGTAGCGATCCGAACGCGTTTATTAATACCCAGGCCATAAACAATTGCGAATTCTTTATAGAATTTGTTGGAAATTACTTGCGTGCGCTTGAGTGTGTGATTGTATTTTTTTGTTTTGTTTTATTTGTTTTTGCAATTATGCATGTATATGTGTATATATGTACCAGGGACCGAACATAACAGTTATTGATGAAAACTGTCATGGAAAAATTCACCATGAAGGAAATGTTCTACAACTAAGTGAAACATACCAATAGATTTCGTTTTGCACCGAGACTCAAATTTCAAAATAAATTTTTATTTGCAATTTTTATGCGAAATTAAAAAAAAATAACAATTATATTTGATTTTTATATTATAAATCCAAAATAACAATTATTTTTGATTTTTATATTATATGGCTTAGATAACAGTCATTGAAGAGTTTTATTTATAAAAGTCATCAATAAAAATCAGTCAGGGACTTTTACTTTTAAAAGTCATTAATATAAATCAGTGACCAACTTTTATTTTTTAAATCAATCATATAAAAGTCATTAACCTTTTTCGCAGTTAAGAAGGTGTTGGAAAACAAAAGTTTACTACGACTTATTCAAATGACTTTTATAAGTATGATTGAAAAAATAAAGATCAGTGACTGATTTTTATTTATGACTTTTATAAATAAAAGTCTTCGATAACTGTTATTTAAGACATATAATTTAAAAATCAAAAATAACTGTTATTTGCAGATTATTTAAATAAAAATCAAAAATAATTGTTATTTTCGATTTATAAAATAAAAGTCAGAAATAACGGTTATTTAAAGAGTAATTAAATAAAAGTCAAAAAATAATTGTTAAAGAGTGATTTTTTTAATAAAAGTTGTAACTGTTACGGTCCCTGATATGTACATATCTTTAGCTTAATATAGAAAGGCCCTATCTCACATCGTCGCTGAAATACAAAAAGCCGTAACTAAGTAAAAATCCAAAATTCCCATTTTGATTGATTATGATGTATTTCATTGAATTATGTGTGCCAAAATCATTTTAAGCAATAAAAAAATTTTAGTTAGTTACGGCTTTTTTTGCATTTCGGCGACTATATGAGTTAGGGCCTTTCTATATTAAGGTGCGACGATATGTAGTATGCCTACCTGACTGCACGCTTTCGAAAATTTTTTATTACATTTGCGGTTCAGCAGCTGTTTACTATTTGCTTCATTTCTTTTGCACTTTTTACTATATATATATATATATATATTTTTTTTTTGCTTTAATGTGATATACATTTGTTTGAATGCATGTGGTGCGTATGTTTGTATATTGTATTCGCCGTGTTCAATATGTTTTTAGTTTTCCGCTTTTTGTTTTGTTTTGTTTTTGTTTTTGTTTTTAAGTTTTAAATCACACCTCGCAAGCTGTATTTGAAACCGAATGATCGCGCGGTGAATCCGCTTGACGAAAGTCGAAAGTATGTAGTACACAAAATGTATTTAACAAAGTGTGATTGAATTTGACATTGCTCTCATAAGAACCATCTATAAAGTCGAATTGAAAGAATTGTATGCATCTTGAATCGTTTGTTTATATATTTTGGCAATATAGTAGTAACTTAAAAGAGAGCCGCACTGAGTTGTAAATCACACCTTGTTTAATACACCTTGGTAGTACATACATATGTACGTGCGCTTAATGCGCTCTCACGCTATACATATGTATGTATGTACGTATGTTGTATGAGAATCCCTGAGCCCGCTTCAAGCGCTAAGAACGCAACACCGTCGATTTTAAACCGTCACATCACACTTTGCGTGCCCGACTAACGATATAGCAATGCGAATACTTCGCAGTTGGCGCAAGCTAAAAAATGTCACAATTCGAACTTCAACTATGTATGCACATATGTATGAATGTATATTCCAGAAAAGAATTGCGATTAATCTGAGTTTTCTTAATTTTTCAATAAATTTTTTAATTTTTTTTTCCTTTTGCCAAATGCAACACATTCGAATTTTCAATATTGACAGTTTTTTTCCTCAATCAAAGTTTTGAGCTGCTTTTGTGACGTCATTTCGGTGTTATCACCAATTGAAAGAATAAGGGTTATCACAGTCTGGTGCATATGGTCCGAGCATTTTTTCTTACATTTATTATTTTATTAAGGATTATGTAAAAAAGCACAGACCTACGTAAATGCGGGTCGATACGCACCAGATTTGGAAACATGCATACATCCATTAATATATACATGTATACATATGTATATATATAAATACTAGGGATGTTTCGAATGTCATATTTTTCACATTCGGGAATGCGAATGTGCGAATGCGAATGCAAATGTTAGGAATAACATCAACAAAGCTATAACCAACTTAAAACTATGTCTCCATTAATAGATTGAATGCAGATTTAGCCCTCTGACGAGATTTAATGTTAAATCTTTTTAGTTTTACCATATAAAATAAAATCTCGAAAGGCAGTAGATTTAAGTTAAATCTTCGTCAAATCTTCAATAATATTGATCAATAAATACAATTTGTTGGGTGTGGCAACCACAAATTCCAATGCCATAAGTCAAATGACATTTGTATTTTCAATATACAGTTGCGGGCATTGAAATATGGCCTATTAAAAAATTATGCATTTTCGTAAGTAAAGAAGATATTAGTTTAAAATTTAAAAATTCAGAAAAAAATATTTTATGATAATATCATGCAGAGTCTTCTCCGCTTTCTTTAAATCTTTTACTTTACTTTTAAAATGTATAAAATTCCGTAATGGTTCTGCATTGAAAACATTGCACCAAACATTCTCTAGGACTCAATTCGACTCAAGAAATGCATTGTCATTCATATTTGCTAACTAGGTCTTCATGATATGCCAAAGGCCCACGATTTGATTTTGAAAGGAATTTATTTCCCCAACAGCTCTTTCAACATTTTTCGGAAATGCTGTTCTTTACCATTTGGATAATTTTTCTTCAATTCGAATATTATGGAAATGGAATATGGTACCACTAGTTAAGCAGTTAAGACTTGGTAGAAATGAATTATTAGAGCAATTTCAACAATATTAGAGTGGACTCTCTGCCCTTGTACACATTTGCATTCGCAAAATATTCGTATCATTTGATGCGAATGTGTAAAATGACTCATAACGAATGCAAATGCAAATATTCGCAACATCCCTGGTATATACATACATACATATGGGCATAAATAAGGCGTTTTATCGACTCTCAAAGCGGCTCAGTTCATAAGCTTCCGATATTTACGAGCATATGTATATACAGGTATATTTATATATGTACATACATTAGGGCGGGCCAATTTTTATGGAAGATTTACTCGACTATGCGCGTATAGCACAGAAGGATTCTACGTGTAATTCTAAGAAAATTTCCCTAAGAAACAATGGTTCTAAAATCAATATGGAGTTTGCCAAATTGCGAAAATAGGTTTCTTAGCATTTTGCTGTAGTGTCGTAAAAAAGTGCTTAAATTTTATATAAACATGCTTTATCTTTTTCTTTAAACGTCCACCAGAGGGCGAAACAGTGAGAATTTTCACATTTTCTTCGAAACTTATTTTCGTAATTTGGTAAACTCTAAAATTGATTTTAGACCCATGGTTTTTTCAGCAAATTAGCTTAGAATTACACGTAGAATCTTCCTATGATATACGCGAACATTCAAAAAAAATAAATAACAAGTAAGAAAGTTTAAGTTCGGGCGGAGCCGAACATTAAATACCCGGCGCAAGTATTAAATATATGTTTTCCACCTTTCCAAAAGCTACCGCTACATGATAAGCCGGGGTGTATAAATTCTAAGTAAATTAGCGTCCTTAAATTTCAAAATATTGAAATTTCAAGCATTTCTGAAATTTACCGTTATATGAAAAGCGGCCGTAATTTTAGTCCGATTTCAACAATTTTCAACGGTATGCTTTTATGTGGCAAGCACAATAACCGTACTGAGTTTGGTACAAATTGGTACAACGGTTACCGAGATACCTATATGTGATCATAAGTGGGCGGTGCCACGCCCATTTTCCAAAATTTTACCATAAGCGTATTTCTTTGTTAAGAATTGTTGCAACCATCAATTTTGAAAAAAGTAGATTTAATATTTACTGATTTATCGAGGATTTCGTATTTTTCTAAATTACCGTTATATGGGATG
>NW_016163103.1:1699-1799 GCF_001687245.7 Rhagoletis zephyria | reverse complement strand
AATTATGCTCAGTAGTTACCAAAATATCGCAGTTTTCGTATTTATGAAAATTACCGTTATATGGGAGGTAGGCGTGGTTATTGTCCGACTTTGCCCATTT
>NW_016163103.1:0-1639 GCF_001687245.7 Rhagoletis zephyria | reverse complement strand
ACAGACGGACGGACGGACGGACGGACAGACAGTCACCGCTTAATCGATTTCTCTTTTCATCCTGATCATTTATGTATACATTTGTCTATATCTATCTCGATTCGTTTTGCCTGTTACAAAAAACCGTTATGTGAACAAAGTGCACTCGGGTATAAAAATTTACCTACCCTAATATATGTATGTACATACATATATATACTATTTTTTTAGTATTCCAGCAGCTTAACCCAGTTCGGTGTCATCAGCGTGCCGGTTCAGTACTCTGTTTCCGCAAAGAAACTGTGCTTTATTGCTTTGAACAATGCCCGACTTAAAAGTGTTTGTATGTATTTCTAATATGTATGTATGTATGATTGTATTTGTAGCGTGGGTGTAAGTCAACGACACATTGGGGCTCATGCATTAAAAGTGAGCTTAAGCTCAATTTTTGCACTGATGAAGTGAGCTCAAGTTCGAGACTTTGTACTGAAAATCGAGTCGGATTATATTTTCAAGTCAGTGTATTCTTCTTCTGACCACTGTCCACTCGAAATTAGGAAAAAATCTGCAAAATTGCTGAAACGTCTCACCTAATGAGTTTTGGTCTGAATGTTTGCACTTAATTAAAGTGCATTTAAAAAATGTCGTGTGGAAACGAACTTAATGAAAATTTTTATAAAAACGTTTTATTGTTTTGTGAACTCTAGGCCAGGGGTAAATCAAACAATTAGATTATTGCTTAAAGTTTAGAAATAAGGCCTTTCCGAACCCATTTCTCTTCGAACACTTTAAAAATATTTTAAATGTTCAAACTAAAGGGTTTTTACCTTCTTTCGTTTGACTCCCATATTTTAATACGTGATGTATCATGTGTATAATTTAATTTAATTCGACACAACGCCGAAACCGGTTTGTCTGCAAACCAAGCTTGACAAGGGATGACGGAAATTCGTTCCAAAATAAATCATTTTTAAATACTTTCCCAAATCTCTTTCCGCTTTCATGATCGGATTGTGGGACCCGTAACGAGGTTCAGGTAGGCTGAGCTGTTTCATACAGCATAGTAGCGAAAATATTGCTACGGGTAGAAACAGGTGACCTTCATAGCGGCTGCAGCAAACACCTACTCGGGCAAAAGCCCTTTTTCTATGGCACGCGCGAATGCAAAATGAAAAACAGCATCCACTTCCACCCACAGCCAGTTCAGTTCAGAGGTTCTTCAATCAAATTCTGAAATAGGGCGTTTTTTTAAGTTTTCTGAGATGAGCACGTTTTCGAACTGCCTGCCGGGATATGTCGATCTTTCACTCGGCCGTCGATGTACTACTCATCTAGGGGGTTTTCCTTATACTGGAAAAAGCCTTGAAAACTCCAAAAAATCCAAACGTTGTGTGAAGGGAAAACCCCGATTTGATTGATAAAAAAAATCCTGTTTATTCGATATTCGAAAAATCAAGATTTCGAAAAACTGCCTATAGATATCAAAAACAGAAAACGGCATGGAAAAACATAGTCAGTACTCGAATAGCTACATATGTACATACGGTGTGACTTTAGTTAGTTAAAGTCCTACACAGACCAAGGCTTTCGATCGCTTTACACCTCGTCCAGAAAAAAAAAAACAAACATTCATATAAATAAAATTTTGTGAGATAACTTA
>NW_016163102.1:29348-38445 GCF_001687245.7 Rhagoletis zephyria | reverse complement strand
TTTGACATGTTCCACTTAGCTAAAAACGAAATTAAATCTTCATATTTCTAATAACTAAACTGATATAAAAGCCCCAAATCAAAAATTTATTAGAATTTACAATCCAAATGGTCGAACAGCTGTTTATTTGCCCAAGGCTCATTAAGGTGTAACAACAACTGCAATTCAAAATTTTTAGTTTTTATTAGGTTATTTTTTTAATTAATAGGAAGTCAAAAAGCAAATCTATCGTTGTAAAATTATAAAAACAGCAAAGAAGTGCGGTCGTATTAAAATAATAAGCTGAAGAAATCCATGCAGCAATCCTCCGGTCCTAATTAAGTCCTGCGATTGTGTTTCTTATCGTGAATAGCAGCGCAAAAAGAAGATACATTTGTGTCAGCTGATTATCAGCTGAAAAATTTGTTTTCATGGCAAATAGAAGAACGCAATTTTTACTGGAGTATTGTTTATTTTGTATAAATTATATACATTTTGGGATTTAATTAAACTTTTGAAGAAATGGATTCAAAGGGATCGTCAAGGGGAAATCCAAGTTTAAGTCAATACTTTGCTGATGATCCGCCCAGCTTTTTCGATGAACTAGCAAACAAATCTACCAGCAAGGGAAATGGTAAAGTGTGAAAATTTTATTTTATAAACAATTTTTTAAATATTCAAAACAAATAGATCCTTCTCTGCCCACCGTCCCCAACTCAGCACCCGTGCCAACACCACGCTCAAATCAGAAACCCCCTCAGCCGGCACCCAGTAATCTAACTGCAAATACCTTTAGTGGTGCCTTTAAAGCACCCGAATATATAGAAAATCCTGCAGACGGTGAAGATGATCTTAAAGTACCCGACTATGTGCGTAATTTCTGGGAGCCTGCATCTAGCGACTCTGTTGGTACACGCCCTCCATTGCTCACCACACCGGGCATACAAACACCAACTGATTTGGTAAGCATTTAACGCGGGGTTTTTATTTTGGTACAAATTTCCATTTTTAACTTTCTTCCCCGAATAGTCTGATCTTATTGGCGAGGCTGTACATAAGCATTTAGGTGAAGCCGAATTGGCACAACGCAAAATTCTAGGTGTGGACAATGTCACACAAGATGAACGTGGTTTGCGTACATTGATCAGCGCTGGTTGCTATCGCTCGGCAGTCAATCTCACTGGACGTTTATTGACTATCTATGGCCAGGGGTATGGTCGTGCCGGCCAACCGGCCAAACATTCGCCGCACTCACTGCAATTGTGGTTCACACGTCTAGCGCTTTTGGCGAAATTGGGTGAATTTGAGCTGCTGCAGGCAGAAGCAGAACCATTCGATCAACTTAATCGACCAGATGTGTACTATGAGGTAGTACATATTCTTTGACCTTAATTGAAATTTTATTACTACTTAATTTCCTGTTTTACTAGTTCTATCCAGAAATGTATAATGGAAAAACAGGCTCAATTGCTTGCTTCTCCTTTCGCTTACTACTTGCTGAATTGCCCATTTATATGGGAAACCCACATTTAGGCTTAGATCGACTGTCAGAGCTTTATGTGATAAGTAATGAAATTAAAAAGTATTTCGCTGGACGTGAACCGAAAGATGCAGAGCAATTTTGGTGGCGACGTGAAATACGCGTACTACATTCCATAGTCAATTGTGCGTTAATAGTGAGTAAACGTTTAATTGATATGTAAATTATATTAACTCGTCCTTTATTAAATAGATGAAGAAGTTCAATTTGATTGATGACATTATACGCGGCATGATACTGGAAAGCGCTGATTTGAGCAAGGAAGAACGGCGTGCACTGTATTCTGCTTGGGGACGCATTTATTTACAGATTGGTGACATTTTTGGTGCAGAGCAGAAATTTGCAGAAGCACGTCGGATGCGTGAAATGTGTGTGAAATTTTTCATACTGAAAAAGTAAAAAAATTACATAAATTCTTTGGTACATTTACAGCAATTCCACGCCTGACCTGCGTGACTTGGTGGATAAAGGTCTAATAACTGTGGCCGAAAATGACTTTCGTGGCGCATATGCCATTTTTCAGAAAGCATTGCATTTAGAATCCGGCAATACAATGATACTTAACAACATGGGCGTCTGTTTGCTCTACGAGGGAAAATTAAAGGATGCTATAAAACTATTCGAACATGCCATTAATTTAAATCCACAAAATTCACTCAACGAAAGTTTATTAGTAAACTTATCTACGCTTTATGAATTGGAATCAAATAACTCAAAACACAGGAAGTTGAATTTGTTGCGACTTATAAATAAATATAAACCAGATTTGAATATTAGCTTAGAAGTTTGTTTGAAGTTGCAATCGACAAATTGATATGATGCATTTGATAATGAAGTTAAAATATTTTTATAAATCCAGAAGAAGTTGCATTACGCATGTAAAAGAAAATAAGTTGGACATAAAAAAGTATTTGTTTCGCTTTAAGTGTTTGCTTTCAGTTAAAAAAACTGTCCCTCCATTAAACGATTGAGTTAAGCATGTACATATTGTGTATTTCAGTTATATGTATGTAATAAATTAAGACAAAATATATATGTATTTACTATGGTAATGTAGAAGACTTGTTTTTATTTAATATGCAATAGTGATTTAACGCCGTATTTTGTTTAAAATAAATTTCATTTTGGCAATTGGTGCGCTCGTTACAGTCGCATATATGTTTCCGGAACGATTCAGATTTATTTAGGGCTAAAAACCATTACTTCAGCAGCTTTTCCCCATCAGTTTTGACATTCTACGATATGGAGGTTCGCATATGTATTTCCAAAGAAGCTCGGTCTTAAATCTTTCAACATCCTATCTTTTATAATACTTTTAAAACAAATAATTCAAAGTAAACGGGTAAATATTGTTCAGTATCAGGTGACACCATAGCGAAACAGGCCGCCTAAAATTATGCATTCCGAAAATCTAAAGTTAGATCAAGCACGGCTGTCAAAGTTCTGGTACCAAATGCTTGGAAAAGTCTTTCCCAACTCCGTCGGTGATGATGCTGTTGCTCAACGTCGTTTTAGGCATCTGTATTATAGTCGATGTTCAGGAGGCTGATCCCGCGGTATTAGGCACTTTGTCGGATCCCCCATCTTGTGGATTGGGCAATAATGACAATTTTTTAAATTATACTTTGCACTCTATTTATTAACTACGTCAGTAAAAATGTATGTATATATCAAATAATCAATTAAAATTTTATCGTTTATGAAAAACTCAATTCATTGCAATTTGAAATCTGTGCTTAGATACTAAAAACTCAAAATAAAGGAATGATTTAATTAATACAACAAACATTTTGCATGCATGTAGATACATTTAAGGCATACGAATATTTTTCAAATTTTAATAAATGAGAGCAACTAAATAGATAAGTGTTTAGCAAGCAAAAGATACACAAAAATTGCGAATTACTGGAATATGTATACTTCTGCCAGTGTGCTGTGCTTCAAGCATTTTTTTGCTGTATAAAATAATTATTTACGACTAATAGGGAATGCAGTGAATATATGGATGCATGCATGTGTTGAATGAATATGGAATATAAGCTAATTTTGAGTGAATTTCACAAGGATTATAAATTTTATATATTATTAGTCGGCGATAGTACACAAGTTTGAAATATACAGTTGCATTTGAGATAATTGTTGATAATAAAAGCGCTAGGGTTACAGTAATAGTCGCTAAGTAGATATGGATAGTAATTTCGAATGGTGATTGCAATGTTGATATACATATTTGATAATAGCTGTGGCGCTTGGTTTTTAAAACAACAGAATACGTTTCTCCACAGTTTTGCGACAGATCGGACAGCCATCAATTTGATCGCCACACATTTGGCAAGTACCATGACCACAAAGGAATACCATATTCTTGATGCGATCAAAACAAACGGGGCACATTGTCTGAGAATAGAGATATTAATTATGAGTTTCGAATTTTTGTAAGTGTTAGTGCATGCTAAAGTAAAAACCCTCTCAAGACAAAACTCACCTGCTCCTTAATATCTTGTAACTGCTGCTTAAGTTTCTGCACGTCGTCCATTTGAAAGTTATTCACATTGGATGGTGCTAATAAAACGCTGGAAGCAGCTGTTGCAGCCGCTGCAGCATTGTTAGCCAAAATATTATTCTGGCTATTCAACTGATTTGCGCTAGCTATGGGTGTACTCATAGCTCCAGGCATAGTATTATTCATAGCTACACCATGTCCAGAAGTATTGACACAATGCACTTCCTTAGACTTATCGTCGGTAAAGCAGTGGCCAACGCCATGAACCTGCAGGAAAGAAAAAGCAGTTGCGCGATTTTTTTTATGCAAAAAAAAAAAATAACTGAATTGCAAATTTTACCTTTTCAGCAATTCCAGCGCCACCGCAGCACAAAGAAAACGGCAAAATTTCTTCAATTTGTGTGCGACACAGCACACACTTTTTCATTAGTCCAGAGCAATTTTCGCAAGCCACCATATGACCACAAGGGCGGAAGAATATGGAAGCACGTCGATCCGAGCAAACCAAACACTCGTCGATTTTCTCGCGCGATGAGACTGTTTCCCGGCAAATAAGACACTTCTTGACGCGTGGTGCACAAGTGTCACAGCAGCAAACGTGACCGCATGGCTGTATGTAAAAAGTAGAGATTTCAAGAATTAAGTTTCATATATTTAAGTTTAAGCATTATATCATTACCTTAAATACCGTATCGCGCTTGGCATCCGAGCATACAAGGCACTCCTCCAAGGTAGAGTGTTTCACAGCATCATTGGCAACATGCAGCGATTGCGATAGGTCTTTAGTCAGGCTATTCAAACCGCCTCCGGCGCCTCCGCCACCACTTGCATTACTATTGCGCACATCTCCACCAACGCCAGCCATCCCAGCGGGCCCACTTCCACCCTTCATCACTGTACTTAGTGGTAGATTAGTCGATGTCGAGTGATGCATACCACCGGAAATGGTAGCTACACCTACACTACCACCAGCACCAGCGACCACTGGCAAGGTATTTAAAGCCCCACCACTGTTTACGCCTACACCGGCACCCGCACCAACTGGTGTAGCGAGCGCGCGTGCACGTGCGTTCAAGCTAGTGCCGGCTACATTGCCTGGCAATTCCGAGTCATCGGTCTTCCGTTCATTGTAACACTTTACGAGAGTTTTGCATAGGTTCGGATCGGGACACAAGTCAAGTGGTGTTTGTAGCTTGCGATTTTTCAATGTCAAATCAGCACCATTTGCCGCTAGGAAGCAAGCAATAGAAGCTGAAGCCTTTTTATTGTTCGGATTACGCAATCCCATTAAAAGTTTGCCAAAGCCTTCCACATCCTGCAACTGCTTCAGCTGCGAGAGCGTGTGGTGGCGCAATGCTTCATGCAATGGCGTATCGCCATCCTTGTCGGGAATGTTTAAATTAGCGCCTTCCTGCACGAGCAGCTTAACAATTTGCACATGCTGACGTTCAACTGCCAAGTGGAGAGCCGTCTGAAGATTCACATTCTGCCGATCCATGTTGGCCTTGCCCATGTGTACGAGCAGCTCAGCAATTTCGACGTGATTATTCAGCGCCGCCAAATGCAAGGCGGTATAGCCATCATCCTTTTTCTCCTCCACAATCCAAGGACGATTGGTTTTGGTAAGTAGTATTTTCATCGCGCTCGGATTGCCCTTGAGCGCAGCATGATGCAGAGCATTGAAGCCATTGTTGTTGGTCAGCGTAATGTCGGCTCCATAGTCCAGCAACAGGGAAAGCATCTCATCATGCTCTTTCGAAATAGCATCATGCAGTGGCGTGTCGCCCTCCGAGTCCTGCAAGCTGGGATGACAACCCAGCGACAGTAAGGTTTTCACCACATTTAAGTGGCCTTTATTGACGGCGATGTGAAGTGCCGTCTGCCGCCGCTTATTACGAGCATTTAAATCAGCGCCTGCCTTAGAGAGTATTTCAATAACGGCAGGTTCATCACCAAAAGCAGCATGGTGCACAGCACGATCACCATCTTTATCTTCGATTTCGACATCTACATTGTGACGTAACAACACTTGTATGACATCGGTGTGTCCATTTTGACTGGCTGCCTGCAGAGCAGTGTGGCCGGCGAATACGCCATTTACATCCGGTACGGTAACTGGCGCACCGGTAGCAACACCACCGGCGGTAGCTGTGCCACCACCAGCAGCGGCTGAAGTAGCTGGCTGTACAGCGCCTGAAAGATACTCTTCGCAGCGGGCCTGATGAAAGGAAAATATATTTAGATTAAAAAATATTTATAGGAACGAAAAATAAACTCACAGCATAGCCATTAGCTGCTGCTTTGACGAACTCCTCGGTAGCATCACCCGATACATTTGGTTCAAAAAGTTTCTTTAAAATAGCAGACAAACGCTCCCCACTTGAAATGACCGGCACGCAGCTGCCATCAGCAGAGGCAGAAGCCTGGAAAATATACGAAGTTATGAGTTAATTTTTTTTTTGTGGAAAAGGCTATCGTAATTCCATACTATACTTACCACTTTAGTGACTGCCAGCGGATTATAAGTCCAGAGAGGTGTTACCTACCTCGACCTTCAAATCGTTGTCGTGATAAACTTGCTGTACGCGACCCAACTTGCCAAGAGTCTATAAAAATAGATAAAAAGTTACCACTATAAGGAAGGTGAAAAAATCAACAGGTGGCCGTTTTATGTATGTTTGAGAATAAAAGTACATTTAGTCATACATGCATACATAACGCAACGCCTCTTAAAAAAGCACAACACAAAAATCAAATCGGGAATATACATATCTTTTTGTGGATCTTACAGAATCAACGCTGGAGTGAGGCCTTGAGTGTACTTGTTCCGGACGTACCGCTGTCGAGGGAACGCGAAAACGTCCGATCTGGCAAATTGGAAAACGCCCTATTTCAGAAATTTATTCAAGAACGCCCTATGTCAGAATTTGATTCAAGATCGCGCTATCTCAGCAAATGTTTCAAAAACGAACCTTATTGAGATCGGACGTTTTGGATACTTTTATGAATCCTGTTCATCGGCATATGTATGTATTATCGATATATTTATTGGCAGCAGAAGCATTATCGATCAGTTATTATCGCTAGATATGTATGTTAATCGTTTTTTATCGATATCGAAGGACCTCAAATATTTTTATATACTTTTATCAAGAATTTATTGTTATAATTATTGCATCAAGGAATATGTTCAGCGATATACTTATCGAGATCATCATTGCTTCATTTATCAATATGTTTCACCGTATTAGTCTCATTTTTTTATTTTATTATCGATAAATTTATATTCATTGAATGTATATTTTTATCGATATCGCAATCACGAGTTTATCCACTTATCCATATCAGAGTAAAGTTTTAACATAAAAAATATTCAGCGAGGTGAATTTGTAAGAAATACGCTTCGAAATCAAAATGGCAGGGGTTTAAATTCACTCGGAGAGTGAATTGCAGAACCTGCCTGATTACATTGAATTTAAGCCAAGCTTAAAAAAAAACTCACCAATTGCATTGCATCTGCCCATTCACCATGTCCGCGTTGCAGCATTTTAATACTCTCCACATCGGAGCATATCTTAACAATATCACCGACTTGAAATTCTGGTGGTGCAGTTGTTGGCGATGATACTTTAGTCAATACCGCCGGATTGAAAGTCCAACGATTGCCCGAATTATAAGCAACCACAATATCATGTCCTCATCGATTCCCACCACTATGCCTGGATTGTTGAGGCATTCAAACATGCCATCTGTCCACCCGCCGTGACCATGTTGTAGCGACTGTACAATTTCCAAATCCAAATCAACAGTAACTTTATCGCCAATCTGAAAACCATGAGGTCCCTTACCGGGTCCATTTTCGCCTAGCAATGGCAAGTGGTCGCGATACACCGTATTGCCTTTAGCATCGATTTACAACCTAAAAAAAGAACGCTACCAATTCACAAACTCTTTAACAATTCAAATGCATAACTACCTTTAAATCAGCCATGCCTTCGAAACCCACGCGATACAAATTCTTTGCTCCATTATCCCACACAACATAGGCCGCAGAACGGGGTGACGCCGAAGACCAATCCTGTATCTCATTCACTTTGCCGCGACGTCCGACGCCACCATCCTGATCCTCCCACTGCCAGTCGACACCACGCACTACACGCGCACCCGGAAATATGCCGCGTACCGCTACCTTCTTCGATTTACGCCGTGGCTCCAACATAATGCGTTCTCCACCTGGTGTGGCAATGCGATAGAACCGGTGACGCAAGTGATGCTTATCGCCATGATAGCATATCGAGCAAAGATCGTAGTTAATACATTCGGCGCACTTCCAGCGTATGCCAAAAATTGGTTGCTGCCGGCATGTATCACACATTGTGCCATCGTGTTTGATTCCAGTCGGTGCGCTGTCCAGTATACGTAAATCATAGGCACCGGCACAGCGATAATTGGCGGCAGTGCCATTATCCCAAACGACAACAACCTCCTCGGAAGATTCAAAGTTTCGTACGGTGCCGACGTGACCCTCGCCACCATCCTGAAGAGATACAGCAGAAAAACAGAAAGTGATAATCAAGAAAGTATATCACTTGGGTGTATAAATAAATCATATACAAATGTTTGTACGTAAGTATGTATGTATATGACTTTAACCTACAGATATGATGACACGGTAATTGTATTTACGCATTGCACTAGGTGTAAAAAAAGCACAACCGGATTTTTCGTGAACTTTTAGAATTCTAGGTTAAAATTAGGTTTGAAGCGAAAAATCGCGACGTTGCGCATCTCGTTAAATCCAAAGTCAACTGAGAAGCACTTAGCGTTGCACGATTGCAAAAATTGGAATGAAAGTGGGAATACAAATTAACACCAACAATAATCATTGAGTTATCAGCGAGCACGCTTATATAGAGAGATAATTCAAGCGTTGCCGATGTAAGCTATAAATGCTTTTCTGCCTGATGGTGGAGATGGGTTCTTTCGTTATGTTTCGTATGATGCGGCATTACAATAGCAGCGATTATTTAATAAATGTCTGAGATCTAAAAGTGTGTATATATACAATAAAAAAA
>NW_016163102.1:0-29248 GCF_001687245.7 Rhagoletis zephyria | reverse complement strand
GTATTCAGAAAAATTCAAACACTTCCGAGAAAAAAGTTTGAAATTTAGTTGAAAATTTGTTGCACTTTTTTGTAGTTCTCTATAAGTTTTTAAACTTGGGTTTATATGGGTTTTGTTAATTGAAAATTCTTAAAAATATATAAATAAACATAAGTGGCACACAATATCACTTTGGAATGGCGTGCTATAGATATGACCGATACTGTATGTAAGAATCCGAGTTCGTGGTTAATCATATTCTAGAAGCCAAATTTTGCATAACTTTGATATCACCATAAAAGAGTGAAAGCGGTTTTACATACGCACATACATACTTATTTATTTAATAATAAATAATTTTACACACCTGCTTGCCCCACTTCCAATCTGGGCCACGTATTACGCGTGCCCCAACACCTTCCATTGCGAAACGCGCCTGCCGATTAGCATTGGAATTACCCGTTGCACCGCTGGTTGAACCGCTACCTCCTGCAACGCCACCATTTCCTCCAACACCGCTGCCACCTCCGCCACCTGACCCACCACCTGCCGTCCCCGCGACACCAACACCTACTGCTGCACTTGTCACTGAACTGCTAGCGCCCCCACTATTAACCAATCCTGCGGCACCGACAGTATTAGGATTTCCAACACTACCTGCTCCTATTACTCCACTATTTCCACTTGAACCATTCACCGCTGTCGTCGATTCTTTGCCAGTACTTGGTGCTGCACAAGCCATTTTTTTTTCGTCGTAATTTTGCTTGCCAGTCGCAGTGTTTACCCGCGACGCCAAAGAACTGAGAATTGGATATTCTCTTCACCTGCCTAATATCCTTTTAAAAAATAAACAACTTTATATATTTTATAACTTCACACCGAGTCTATAATGCCGTTTTCCTGTAAATTTCTCCAGTGAAAATTTCTGCTTCAGTTTCACTTATCCACGATCGTTTACCAGCTTTTTCTTATGTGGCTTTTTATTGCCTTTTCTTTAGGTTTGAATATTTCTTCGATTTGCTTTGTTTTGTTTGTGGCATAGGGTGCGCTGCCTGTAAAGCAATTTCAATTTCCAAATTACAGGCGCTCAAATACTTCAAGTAAAGGGGGTGTTGGGCAAATATTTGTTGTTATGATATTAACCGGAATAAAAAAATGTTTAAAAATTTGTTAATCAGCGCCTAATAAATTTAGTTAAATCCTAGGTCTACTATTTATTAACATTTTAATTTTAAGCAAAGTTACCCCTATAAAAGGCTTGCAACACTGACCTCAAGTGTCAAAAACCAATGGTGCATTTTCTTTCACTTTTGTTTTGTTTGTTCTTTCCATTTGTTTGCACCTATTTACATAGAATCTTTTGTGGGCCGACGTCGTCGTAATATTTCTCCAGCCCCGCTGTTGAGATTTTACTTTATCGTTGTACCATTGTACTTTAGTATTTATTTATCATTTCCCAATCACCCGAATCTCTTAAACGAAAATTTAGCAAAGAGAATTGCTGAAAGGCATATTTTTATATAAACGAATTGTAAACATTTCTTCAAAATTAAATTGCAAGTCGATATAATGGCCACAAGCAACACGGACACTGGTGATACCACAATAATTGCGTCCTCAACTGAAATACAGGGCGGGGAACCAACACCATTGGATGCCGTGGCCCCACGCGAAGCACTTGTAAGTAGAGAACATACTGTATGCTCAAAGTTCAATTAAAACTCACCTTTGATAACAAAAATCCATGATTATAATTAGTATGTATATTAAAAATGTATGTTTATTCGTAGATAACGACTGCTGTAAACTTTTTACAAAATGCCAAAGTACGGCACACATCTCTAATGCAGAAACGGCAATTTCTGCAATCGAAAGGCTTAACTAACGAAGAAGTTGAAATTGCCTGCCGGCGTGCTGGTGCCTTTAGGGATGATACCAACACGTCGCCTACAGTAATTAATATGGGTATCAGTAGTTCGGCGTATCCGCAATTAGCCTTGCAGCCAAGACAAAGCGCTTTCGGACGCATCAAAGAAGTTTTGCATAATTTGGCACTCATCAGTGGTGTTGCATATGCGATTTACCTGTTTTGGAAGGTTCGTAAGCATAAAGAATGTTATACGTTTTATATAAAATAATTGCAACCTCCTTTATAGAAATACGTTGAGCCATACCTATTTGGCAAGAAAAAGAAGAAACCGGTAGATGACGCACTCGAAGATATTGACAAAAAGGTCGATTCACGTCTCGAAGAAGTAAGTGTGGAACTTGCGAGAATTAAGGAACAAATGCAAGAACAACAGCGTGAACAACGTCAGAGTCTAAATCAAGAATTCAATGTTTTTCGCAGCGATTTAGAAGCTATAAAAGGATTACTACTAAATCGGTATGTTTATAAGCAATTGAGACATAGGTACAAAGGTGTGTCTAAAATTTAGACTCTAATTACTATAGGAATGTTAATACAAAAACATTGCATCTTTATTCCTTTGATGAAATTTGTGTGTACATTCTTTGTCTATGATTTTATCTTTGTTATTTTTTCAGCAAACAATTTGCAGCCCCTCTTTCCACTGGTCCTGCTTCAATACCCGCTTGGCAGCTAGCGGCCACTCCACATCGCCTACACACCCATTTATCACATTCAGATGATAATGAAAAAGTCGATGATGCTGGCTCCGGGTCAGGTTCATCTGAAACAGAAGTGGTCACTAAGAATAGTGATTCTAGTTTGGAAATGATGTAGAAGTCTGCATTCTTCTACACCTTATGCTGCTGCTTTGTGGAAGATATGCAACAGTAACGCAAAATATCCAGTGGCTTATGCAGATCAGAATAAGTTAAAAAATTAACAAATATATTGTGTAGAGTTCAACACCGACAACCGCAACACACATGCTAATAGCTAAATATACATATGGTAAAGCGCGAATCTACATATATGGAAATACTACCGATGTCTTAACTAAGCCTACGAAACTTTCGAGGTTGAAGTAAAAGCTTAGTATTCCACATACCACTGCAAAAAAATCACTTTCCTATTCGCTTTTATGTATCTGAAGATATTTCAGCGTACATATTCTAATCTCGAATTAGCAAGCTTTAAAGTATGGGCGCAGATCTTTTGCTCTTCCAAATATTGGAAATATTTTGTTTAAGCGGCGATTAAACAGCGTATAGGCGCACGAAGAGTATACACACATACAGATGCGATCAACTAATTGGCAACGAAATACAAAATGGTTTTGATTGGAACAAATGTTTATTTATTTAATTTCAATAACTTTTCATTTAAATTATAATTCGTTCTATAACAGAAACATCAATAATAAAAGTTTCAAAGCTCACACAAATTGCAGAAAAATTAATCAAACTTAAAAAAATGTCATCAAAATTGCAAAATTTTTAATTAGATTATTTAGAAAATTTTCGGTTGTGAAGTTTTGTAGCCCATTCAAATTTAGTCTAATAAAGTGCAAGTTTGAAGTAGCTAGGATTCGCAGTTGATTTTTTAGAATTTTTTTTGTGGAGGATGTTGCGTTTTTTTTGTGTTATATAGAAGAAAACACGCACACCCTCCACAAAAAAAAAAAAAAAAATTAGCTGCAAATCCTAGCTACTTCAAACTTGCACTTTATTGTACTAAAATTGACTGGGTTACAAAACTGCACACCCGAAAATNGCGCACACCCTCCACAAAAAAAAATCAGCTGCAAATCCTAGCTACTTCAAACTTGTACTTTATTGTACTAAAATTGACTGGGTTACAAAACTGCACACCCGAAAATTTTCTAAATAATCTAATTAAAAATTTTCAAATTTTGATGAGAATATTTAGAAGTTTGATTAATTTTTTTTTTTGCAATTTGTCCAAGCTTTGAAACTTTCATCTTATTGTGGTTTCTCTTATAGATCGAATCATACTTTAAATGAAAATTATTAAAATAAATAAATAAAGAAAATTTGCAAATCATTTAGAATGTCATTGCTAATTAGTTCATCGCATCTGTAGGTGTTCAATCCAGACTTAGTTCTGAAATGGGTTGTTGTAGCATTTAAAATTATAAAAAATAGTGTGCGCTAATAAATACAAATTGATAAATTAATAAAGTAGTTTTAATTAAAAAGGCTTTTAAAATAAGTAAAAAATCAACTTATATAGTACATATGTATGTATGTTATATATACCCAAATCTTCTTGCCTTGGCAAGCTTCACTTTGACCTCATTTCACACAAAAAATCTCCCTTGCAAAATAACTATACACAAGTTGTTTGAACTACACTTCCTTTTTATTTAATATTTTTCTTTAGCAATAATTCAATAAAATGTTAACAATTTATTGTTGAATTTTTAGTTATTTTTTTTTCATATGCATTTAGTTATATTTTTTCGGCTGCAATGAGTAGTAGGTCAGTAGGGTGCAACATTTTATTAACAATAAATTTTGCTAATACATGTATTATTTATGTAAGTATGTATGTATATTTATTGTATACTTTTTAATGAGAGTTTGGTTATTACATGATTTTGTATGAAAGAGCTATTCAATTGATACAAAATTAGTTAAAATACAAAAACAAACATTTCTCTTAAATTCGTAGGAAACAAAAAAGTCTATTCATAAGGTAGTGAGTGAGAAAAAGAGAAGCGCACGCAAGAGTACGATTTGTAACACATAAATGTGACTTTAAATTACTAAGTTCAGTTGTCGACTGCATTTCATTCAACTTTTGTGAGGAGTTTTAAAACATGGTTATTTTAGTTAATATTACATTGGTGTTTTCATTGTTGCTACATGCATATGAGTTTACGATGACTTATTTATTTTAATATATGGCTAAAAGTAAACAAAAGGGAAGGCAATTAAATGTTATTTGGTTAGTTTTGCTTTGCATTAAAAATTTGTTTCATCTTATTTAGAATTTCAATACATACATTAATTAATGTTTTGCTCTAGGTGTCTTTCAATAATTCAAGTTTTACATTTACTTTAGTACTATGTACATGTTTGGTTAGAGTTTGTTTTAATGCTAATACGTCGAAATTTGTATTGTTTACGCTTTGTTGAAAAGTACATAGAAGTGTGCCGTGTTCCGTTTTGCTATTTTATGACCGTTTAAAGTCATGTAACTAGACGTACATGAATTTGATTTTTTAAGCTTTTTTGCCGTTATATCTTTTATTAATTCAATTTGTTTCTCCTTTTGTACATTTTTTAGATAGCATTTAGCTTACTATTTGGAGTTTAAGTAATCTTATTTTTTATTTTCAGCTAAAATTAAAAAAAAATCAGTTTCTTTTCTTATAACAGTGTATTATTTTACAATTTTCAATTTTCTCTTTATGCATGGGGACTCCTTTTTTCAAGTTTTAGCGAAAAGTTGTTACCTAACAAAATTTCATTCAAGCGAATGGCGTTAAAAAAGTAAAAAAAAAAATNTATTTTCAGCTAAAATTAAAAAAAATTCAGTTTCTTTTCTTATAACAGTGTATTATTTTACAATTTTCAATTTTCTCTTTATGCATGGGGACTCCTTTTTTCAAGTTTTAGCGAAAAGTTGTTACCTAACAAAATTTCATTCAAGCGAATGGCGTTAAAAAAGTAAAAAAAAAAATCGGATATTCGGATAGCCCTGTGTAATGTCCATTAGGTAAACATTGAATGATTCGTTTTTTTTTTCAATAAACGAATTTTGATTCCCTTAACTCGGCGCCAATGACGCCATCTCCCAAACCTGACTTATTACACCCACATTTTTTTTTTTAAATAGTACGTGTTTGAGCGTTTATATAGCTGAAGACCACAACCCTCCCAGTCTGCTGCATCCGCTCTTGCACTCAGCGTGAAGTCAACACGGGTACGGTATGAACCAGCGTCATAAGCATTGTCAAAGTAATAGGTTTTTATAGTTGATTTTGCATGTTATTAAGAAAAAGTGAATGAAAGTTTAATTTACGTAATCGATCTGCGCTTTTATTATTTTATCACATAAAAATACTGAAATTAAATAAACATTCATAAAAAAATAGGCCGTTCATTTAAATTTTTTGAGATTTAACTTAAAGATACTCGGGTCGAAAAAAACAGAACCAAAAGTATTAGAAGAGTTAGGAAAAAAAAAANCCTCCGCTCTTGCACTCAGCGTGAAGTCAACACGGGTACGGTATGTCCCAGCGTCATAAGCATTGTCAAAGTAATAGGTTTTTATAGTTGATTTTGCATGTTATTAAGAAAGAGTGAATGAAAGTTTAATTTACGTAGTCTATCTGCGCTTTTATTATTTTATCACATAAAAATACTGAAATTAAATAAACATTCATAAAAAATAGGCAGTTCATTTAAATTTTTTGAAATTTAACTTAAAGAAAAAAAACAGAATTTGGAGTAAATTTCAACGCGAAAATTGATGCATATGCATTTAAAACGTATGATTTTAGATGATATATAAGTTGCTATTGGTTGTCGCTCTAAAAACTTAAGGTTGCTTAAGGTTATAGCACTAATTTCTTACTGGGTTCCAAAAGCCCACATTAAAATATAAACGAATTGTAATCGTCATTTCATCATAATTTTTTAGTAAACGCTTTAAAACTCGCCCGATTATAGCGCCGATGTTTTTTGAAAGCTATGTATTTCAAAATGCTTCAATTACACTATTTTTCATGGGATACATATTACTTCCATAAACTACTTCCATTTTTTTACATCTGATGCGAGGATTCTATTTAGCTATTATTTAATACATACATACAAACATGTATTCGATCCACCCCAGGTTAAAATGAAAACAAAAGGTTTAAAAAATGTTGAGTTTTACATTTATAATTATACGCTTTTGTTTACAAACGTGAGTTAGTCAACTCTGCAGCCCTTAGCGTTAAATTTAACTTAAAATTAATTTCAAAAAAGTCAATTGTCGCAAGAAAATTCTGTATCTCTTAATTATCAAATACTTTTTTTTTGTATTAGTGTAAAAACTACATAGAAATAGAAAAAGTATAGAACAAGATGACATTGTAATGCTCTGTCATTTGGCGCCGCAGTAGCGTCTCACAAAACGAAAATTTCGTTTTAAAAATATGGTTTATGTATGTTTTGATATATGTACATTGCTAAAAAATAGACAATAGTAAAGTGATCGTAAAGTATAAACACTCATTGCATGTATATCTATATGCTTACTTGGAAAGAATTCAATTCTTTTGCATCTTTTTTAACTTTTTCTAAAGCTAACCCTACTTTTTTACTAGTTTTTTTTCCTTTGTTTCTTTTCTTACATATTTTCCTTATAAATATTAATAAATTACATTACCGCCAAAAATTAGAAACGAAAGTTGCCATATACATACATAACTCATATTTGAATTTGCTATCCTGGCCCGATACAGCGCACGTTGAACCGGTGCGCACGTTGTACTTATACTATTATTTTACTGCTCCCCGCTTCTAACAAAACTCATATAATTTCAATTTGTAATTTAATCCTGTTACATAAAAAAACCTCAGCGTATTTAAACTGCAGAATTGATAACCGCTTGTCCGGCACTGCTGTTAATGGCGCTGCCTGCAGCACCTGATGGGCCTACGCCACCACTCATTACACTGCCGCTGCCTACAACGCTTGCGGCTGATGTCGAAGCAGCTACTAGACTGGCGAAAGCACCACCTGCAGTTGTAGCTGTTGCCGTAATAGATACCGAAGTATTGCCATCTAGCATGCCTACAGCACCGGGTGCAGCAGGCGAAAGTGACATTGATGAAGAGGAAGGCGAAGAACAAGCACTCTGAATGCTCATAGCCGGCGAACCGGTCGATGACGTAGCCATATTTGGT
Organism: Rhagoletis zephyria; assembly: GCF_001687245.7. Classification (NCBI taxonomy): domain Eukaryota; kingdom Metazoa; phylum Arthropoda; class Insecta; order Diptera; family Tephritidae; genus Rhagoletis; species Rhagoletis zephyria. The sequence goes on along the minus strand of NW_016163102.1, from coordinate 21,433 downwards.
GGCGTGTGTGGTGAGAGTGGCGCGCCTGTTGATTGCATTGTGCTGCTGCTCGCAGCACTGGTTGAATTGATGTTGGTAGAAGTAGCGGAGGCTGCAGAGCTACTGGCATTTGTGTTTATAGCATTGCTGCCGCCGCTACTGCTGTTGCTGAGCGTATGCGCAGCAGAAGATTGATGCATTGATGGTTGTGGCGATGATGCAGCTGCAGCCGCAGCGGCGGCAGCGCGCTCACGCTCACGATCGCGTTGTGGCCGGAATGCTTCACGTAACGCCTCTACGCGATTTTCATTGGGACCCCAGCGTGCATGGCCTGCGCTATTCTGTAACCAAACCACTTGGGTGCCTTGCATACATTTCACATTGACATCGGCTCTGCGAAAGGGTTTAAGTATTTATTTATATGGAATATAGAAGAACTTTAGTATACTTACTTTGGTATAATGTGTTGATAGCCGTGACGGTATTCATGTGCCATGCCCAAGACCACCATTGATCGGCGTTTGAACATGCTCTCCTCCAGTTTTGCGATACTTTTCCACTCGGGCAAAAATATGATGAAACTAATAGCAATCGCAACTAATTTAAAAATTTGAATTTTTTAATATTATTTATTCACTTTTACCTTAAAGGCTCNACTAATAGCAATCGCAACTAATATAAAAAATTTGAATTTTTTAATATTATTTATTCACTTTTACCTTAAAGGCTCCATGGAATCGGTGAGTAACTTATCAATGTGGTGCAGCGCTCTATCGATAAGTTCCTCGCAATGCGGTGGATTTACTTGAAACGAACCAGAAACTGGCTTGAAATCTAGAAATGGCCTACGGAAATAAAAAAATTGCAGTAACTAAAAAAAAACAAGCATTTAACGTAATTAATTTTCCACTCACCCTCTGGAACCAAAATATGCATCGGTATCTGCGAACGCCGAGCAATATTGCCTAAAGTACGAGTTGAATGGCGAAGCAAAGCACTCAAAACTAACACCGTAGTGACGATGTAAACATTCAAACACTGGTACTGGCAATGATGCCTGCGTCATTTCGGCCTCCTGTGACGAGTTCAATGCATTGCCCAGGAATGTCTGGTAGCGCTTCAATAGGCACCAAACCCTTCCAATGAACAAATCAAATTTTTTATCATCGAAACAATTGTGCCGATACAATTGCTCCAACTTCTGCAGATGCGTTAAATTTATATATTGCGCGTCGGGCTGATTGTGTGTACTTGGCGTGTACTTTATTATCATGTGATCACGATCCTGTACGTATTCGATAGCTGGCATACGTGGCGATGGTACAGCAAACTGTATGGGATAACACCAGACTTTCTTAAGATGAGGCGGTGGTGGTGGTGGTGTAGGCTCTGGTATGCCATGCTCCTTGAGCAATTGCATATGACGTTCGCGTATTTTACGCGCATGTTCAGCGCTCAAGTGATAGATTTTAATGCAGAGCGCCTCTACGGAACTTTTAACGGTCTCCACCAGATGTGGTTCACATTGTCGTTTCAAATGGGCAAGACGATCTTGAAAGTCTTCATAGCTGGCGCCAACAGTGCGTCGCAACCATTGGAAAGTATCTTCAACATTCCATTTAACGATCTTTTTGCTCTCGGCTGGTGCCGAACGAGATTCAATAATCTGCTTAGCGGCTTCGGCGTAACGTGACAATTGCTTGCGTGCATCGCCTGTAAAAGAGGAAGTAAAAAACCATAAACCACTGTTCGCGCTGTAATCAATTTAAAATCTGCTCTAGTTACCTGTAAATTTCGGTTTAACAATCTTTATCGGTATATCTGCCATAATCTCCCTGTACATTGATGGTGAAATCTCTATCTTGCAATTGCTCNATGTAATCAATTTAAAATCTGCTCTAGTTACCTGTAAATTTCGGTTTAACAATCTTTATCGGTATATCTCCCATAATCTCCCTGTACATTGATGGTGAAATCTCTATCTTGCAATTGCTCGGTAAGAGAGGGTCGCATCCAGTGTCTACTACTTTGCGCTCCATTAGCCAGCGATTGAATGAGTCTTTCGGCGCTTTAATATTTTCGCGACGCATACATAGATCTTCGTACGTCTTTACAAGTTTCATAGTGTAGGCAGCGCGTAAAGCCTCGATTTCAGGATGTGGTTGTGGCAATAACGTTGGCGGTCGTTCAACAATTACAGCATTCGTGCAAATCTCTAAATCCCAAGGCCCAGCCAAGACGAATTTCTTCAACGGCGGATGCTGTTGATGTGGATGTAGATGCATATCGTCCGAGGGGCGACGCTTTAAATTCGGGTGTTGTATTTGGTGCGGATGAGGCATGCCTGGATTCATTGGCGGCTGACCACCGCTATGACAAATGCCTGCATAAGAAAATAGTATTTAACGTGTACATAAATTAATAAATTTATAAAACNCTCGGGTGTTGTATTTGGTGCGGATGAGGCATGCCTGGATTCATTGGCGGCTGACCACCGCTATGACAAATGCCTTCATAAGAAAATAGTATTTAACGTGTACATAAATTAATAAATTTATAAAACAAGCATACCTAAAGGATCTGTTAGTGGATCAAACGGCCGTGCGCCAGGCATTTCCCATAGCGATTCACCAGTTATTTTATTCCAATAGTAAGGCCGACTCTCGCGTTTCGACCAAAATTTGCGCCAACCTTGATTCACTAGCTCGGCCGTCAATTCCTCGCCATATCCGCCACTATTCATAGCAGGCGGTCCTTGTGTGGGCGTGTGTGCCATCATACCATCCAATGGAGGTGCATTTGTTTTTGTGGGCGTCGATGGAGAGGCGCAACTAGCCGCTGGTGAATTACCACCAGATGTATTACCCAAACCAAGGCCGTTGGGATCGCCCATCGTTATGCCGCCCGTCTGGGCGCCGGTATTAGCAGCANACTCGGCCGTCAATTCCTCGCCATATCCGCCACTATTCATAGCAGGTGGTCCTTGTGTGGGCGTGTGTGCCATCATACCATCCAATGGAGGTGCATTTGTTTTTGTGGGCGTCGATGGAGAGGCGCAACTAGCCGCTGGTGAATTACCACCAGATGTATTACCCAAACCAAGGCCGTTGGGATCGCCCATCGTTATGCCGCCCGTCTGGGCGCCGGTATTAGCAGCAATCATAGTGCCACCAACACCACTAATAGTATTATTACTTGCTGTCGGTAGCGTTTGTAATGTAGATAAATTAGTTGTACTGCCAATTCCCAAGCCAACAGCACTACCACCAACAGCGATGATGTTTGTTGTGGGCGTGGTACTTAGTACATTCGAATTGATTGAAGATGATGAGGAAGCGGTTAGTTGATCCCAAGCGCTTTGTGCGCTGCTTGATGGTTGCGGCATTGATGGCATGCCGATCATGGGACTGACACTACCAGTTGATGCAATAACCGATTGAGGCATAATGCCTTGATTAAGCGATGATATATGCTGTGGAGACATGCTGTGCATGTTCAGGTTGTTATTAGCTGCCATTTTTAATTGCTTNAAGCCAGTGTCTACACAAACGCGCCACGGTAACTTTTAACGTAGATCCACGATAAAATTACCGGGGATCCGTAAAAGTTACCGTGGCGCGTGTAAGTAGGCACTGCCTTTGCTGAAAGGTACATTTTTAGCGCATAATTTCAAAAATGCCAAATTTTGAGTTGTGCATCTTTTGAAGACGGTGTACGATATGTAGCTGACAATTGATTTAAATTTCTAAGAAATATTTGGAAAATATTAAGAAGAAATCGTTTGAAAACAAACAAAATAGACCAATTTTTTTATATCTTTTATTTATATTTTTGTTTTTATAAAAATCGAACAACTGAAATTGAAAAATATTTTATATTTAATAAACAAGACATTACTTTGATGTAAAAACATAATTTCCAAGCAAGAAAATTTGATCTCCAAATTCCAAGTATAGCTTCCATAAAAATCTTCCAACCGTCAATAATGTATCCATCCATAAAGGCATCCCTTATAACCCAGCTTCAGCACTTTTCTTCACTACTGCGCTAAGGCTCGTTGCTAATCATAAATTTAAGGGTTTTAATCAAATTATGGCTCAATTTGCAAATATCAACTGGCTCAATTGAACTTTTAGTCACAGTACAAACTTTGAAAAACGGCTTTAACGCAAAAAAAAAACAAAAATAAAAATAAAAAGTTACGAGTGATTAATGCCTTATTTGAATTAGCCAGTCCAGCACTAGACAGCCAATGGCGACTTTCTCCTTTATTGCAGCTTTTCAAGAAGCCTGTGTAATGAACACTAAAGGGACAATGAACAGAAGTGAAAGATTCATTTTTTGAACAGACTCAATCGTTAGCGTTAAAAGAAATCATAGACGAGTTTGTTAGAGGATCAAAAAACCAGAAATATAAAATCAGTAATTGAATAAAATTATTTGCATGTATTGTGTTCATTAATACATATGTATGAAGGTATATCGCTAAGAATGCAAAGGTGCCACGTCCACTTTCTGAAAATGTTCAGCATTTTTGCCCCATTTAATTAAACGACATCGGATATAATTACATCTCGAAATACTCTATTATTGCATTATCTGCCACTCTGAGTCTAAAACTAAGTTTGCATCCGCGCTAAATTTTACAGGTAAAGGAACACATTATATATCTGGCCAAAGACTGTCTTTTCTGCTACTACATGACCAAAAACTCTGTTGAGATTTTTTATGCTATACAACGGGTCGAATTGTACTGGCCTGGGAGCACTGGATTGAAAAGTAGACCGACAATCCGGTTACTGGATTGTTAATATGTAACGGCCCGCCACTGAAATATGTAATTTAATTAAAAAGTATGTATAGGAAAAATTAATTGTATAAATACATATATATATACATATAAAACTAGAAATGAGCTGCTTACTTTAGTTTCTTTAAAAATAATAATAGATTGGCGCTTACACGTGTGTTAGTGTTACCCAGGCGTTGCGGAGTGGAAGCGCGCACTGCTTACCACTAAACCACAGCGGTCGTGTAGTTTCTTTAATTAATTTACAAAAATCCTCATATTTTTTGGGTATTTCCATATGACGAACATACAAAATCGGGCCTTTCAATTCTGCCCCAATGAAAATGATAAAATATGGACAACACAAAAGCAAAGTAAATAAACCAAAATACGAGTACGAAGGCGAGAATGCAGAGAAAATAAAATAAAAAAACATACACCATTTTAAGGAAATAACATAATTCCGGATACACCACGTCATCACCGCATATGTCGCCACAAACCAACGTACAAATTGGGTGGGTAAAGTACAAAAAGATAAATAGACAAACGACAAAGAGTGCAGCAAAATGCGAAGCTGAATAGCAAAACAAAATTTGTATTATTTTGTTGTCTGCTATTTTGCGGCAGAAATGATTGTGGGCCTCTATATATATGTATGTATGTATGTTTGCACAGTACAAACCAATGACAGCGACGATGAATTGGTGGAATACTCGCGATGTTTTGACGAACATGTACCGAAAAGTAGTCATAAAAAGTGTTCAATTATGTATACATTTGGTATGTAATTATAGTAATTTAAATTTGTTTACCAGGATAAAATTGCCCTTAATTCAAATTTTTATTTATTTTATAGTGTATATACTATACTTAAAAAAAAATGTAACAAGTAATTTTTAGCAAAAAAATAACCGACTTCAACCCTCAAAAAAAAAAATAATATATATATATATATATCATGATCCACTGATCGGATCTTAACCAGATTAGTATGGGACCACCTCTGAGACACTACCTTTCCGATGCATGAAGAATTATCGAAATCGATTGACGTGGTCCAAAGTTATGCGGTAACATACATAACAAAAAAAAATATATATTCCGACGAACTGATAACCTCCTCATTTTTTTGGAAGTCGGTTAAAAAGCGTTGTTTACGTTCTTTAAAATATTTTAACATCAGTGAAAACTTAATTTATAAGTATAGTACACTCGAAGTACCCAAACTTGGCAAGTTTTTGCCTTACAAGTTATCAACATGTTTCTAGCAGGTGTGCAATGGGTTAAGACTGTCTACGTCACGTAATGGCGCGCTTTTTCTGCAAATCACAAAATCAATAAAAATAAAAACAAATTTCGCGTGTACAGATACAAAATTTTGTATATTGTACATATGTAATGTTTAATTTCATATAATTATTTTGATATTATTATGAACTTGCAAATAAACATACTCTTTGAAGCCCTTTAACCGACCAAAATTTCTCTACACTTTCTTTTCTTTATATATGCGCCTGCCGCTACAAACCTGCAGCGCTCTGTACACTGACCCACCAACAGTGGCCGCCCGCCTATTCATTCAGTGAGCGACAGCAAATAGCGAACTGGAATTTTCCTTTCCACTAGTAGCAGCACCATCAATATTGCAATTTTCACACCTTATTACGCTTATCCTGTTAACTACAAATTATGAGAAAAATGTTTAATGCTGTACATGCTACAAGAAAAAGCATAAATATTTTCACTTCGCCATTGCGAACGCTTCGTATTTGATTTTTTCCCTCAACATTTTTCCACTTTGCGATGTGTACATTTTTCACATTCGGCACTCGCTAGCTGCACTCACCGTTTCTGTGTTCGAATTTCAATATAATTCACAAACACCCGCTGTTGTTAATAAACATTTATCATGTCGTTATTGTGCAATTAGCACACACACCAAATTTACGAAAATTCTACAGCAAAATTGATTGTGAAAAAATCCGCAACTCTCGAATCATGTCCGTCACCACCATTTGCAATAAAAATTTCATCTGTGCTGTGTTCGTTTCCGCCGAAGGTTCGTTCGGCTCAACAGGGTTGCGTGAAATTGCACGCAGAGATGTATAGATATTATGATTCTTCAGAGTTGCATTTGATTAGACAATACAAACAATTAGGGTCTTTCACACCGAAGCATGGAACCAGAAAATTTGGTATTCGGTAATTTTCCTCTACGTATTTTGTTTGTTTAGTGTTTAGCTACACAAACAAGAGAAATTGGAAAATATGACCGCAAACCGAGATAGGCTATTATATTTTATTATTATATTTCGGTAGTTTTGGGAAACTGCTAGTTGGCGCTCGGTAACTTTGTGAATTGAGACAGCTCCATCTAATAATACCGGCGTGAGTTTTTCTACGCGTGCACGCAAGTTTTTCACATTTGATATACCGAAATCAATTTGCGTGCGTGATTTCTCAGAATTGCATATCTCTCACATTTTCGGAAATTTACAAAATTTGAATCCATAGTCACGCCAAAATGTCAATTGAGCGTAAACGTCAAATCGAAATGTCACGCAAGACAAGTCTTGGAATTTAAGTTGGCTTTATCCGCACGCTTTCAATTTCGATTAGTCCCATAAAAGTTGTATGCAAATGAGAAATTTTTGAATATTAGTTTGGCCTGTGACCGTCCTTTTCAACTTACGTTTGCTATTCTGGTATATATGTTTTTCAACACCTGGCTCGTAGATGGCGGATTAAAATTTAATAATTATCGAGCAGCTGATCAGTTTGCCAACTACCAGAAAATTATCATATAACAGGGTCGTCACGTCAAGCTTGGTACTCGGTAATTCGGTGTTCGGTAATTTTTCCCATGTATTTAGCTTGTGTAAAATTATTTTATTATCGGTTTACCGATTGCCGAATCATCGTGATGGCAAGTTTGACAATTTTTCTGGTAGTCGGTGAACTGATCAGCTGTTCGATATTTATTAAATTTTAAATCCACACTCTGCCGAAAGCCAGCTGTAGATGAACATATACTACGTTTATATGCACGTATTATTTGCAAAATGGTAGAATTTGCCGTATAAACGATGGGTTAATTTATTATTTGCAAATAACTAAATCACGCAAATAACATCTATAATAACAATAACTAAATCACGAGTTACCAAGTACCAAGCTGGGTGTGAAGACCCCTAATATACAATAGGAAAAATTAGGTTCTTTCCCCAACAATCCGGACCGGATCCGGTAATTAGAGAATAAGCGAAAAGTTTGGACTCAAAAATGGAATATAATCCAGAAGTACGGAGAATTCGCGAAACAGCTGATTCACGTTGTATTCGTTTTTGTCACTTTAATGCAAACTCTTGGAAACTGAATTTTGGTCTCACAAATTTGATTTTAAGTATATAAAGATTGTAAATACATCAACAGGCAATTCACTATTCCTTAAAAGCACCCAGTAAATGCAGGCAACATGTAAGCACAAAACAGCTGATATGCACTTTGACACTTTATCCATTTTCACCCGGAGAAAAAGTCCCGGCTGTTTCGGCCAGGAAGAAGAAGACACCTACGATTTAATACGTTCCAATTTTCGCTCCCTATTGCCCATTTTGTTGAGTACGGGGATGATTTCTGGGCTGTTTCGGGCACCCGCGGGATCCCGCGTTGCGTACGGGAAAGAACCTATTACCGAATATCAAGCTCGGTGTGAAGGCCCCTAGTTTGAATTCCCTTCGGAAACATTAAAGATTTAAAGCGCAATTACCCACGGAAGTAAAAACGGAGAACTTGTCAGCTGACACGATCTATCTTATGGGATTTGCCTGTTAACAAAAACGCACCACCGCATGACCGTGACGTAGACGTAGCATATCTCTCTTTCTATCAACAGCAAACTTGATATGTCTCTACGTACTTCTACGCTACGTACACGGTCGTGGGTAACCGCGCTCTTAGAATTAGTTGGATCATGCTTCGGAAAGACGTTTCATTGTGAATAGTTCATTTTTGCAATTTGTAAAGCCTTTCCGGATTGTACTGGAATTCCGTAGCGGAAACAGAATCATAACATTCCGGACGTGAGTAAACATCCATTTCTGATTATCTGAAGGTATAAATGTTTGGTAAATTTCGAATGATAGAGGTGATATCTTAAAAGCCGAGAGGTGATATCTGAAAAGCATCAATAATGGGTTTTTGGTTTAATAAAATCTTCGACAGAATATGTAAAATTGCCATATGCGCTATCGAAAAAAAATCTGATTTTCATTGTGCATTGTTGTTGTTGTAGCAATATTGTGCACTCATTGTTGTGGCTGTAGCAACATGGAAATTCCCTTAAGAAACCCCTGACGGTGGCCACGTATGGATGCCGAGTCGATTAATCTTTTCACTGAAGCTTAATCATTTGTGGACACGATATACCCAGGCGCTCAGCAATGTCCTCTGCTAGGGCGACATCTTAATGCAGTGCTGGCGCTTAGACGAATTTCAAAACCAGAGTGTTATGCGAAATCGTGCTTATTGAACGATTTTCATCCGGGAGGAAAACTTTGCTGTACCCCATTAGGAAGTAACGGGTGCCTAACCGTGGCTATAGGCGCTGGTGAGGTGGAAATTTTGAGATCTTCCATACACATATCATACTGCAAAGCTTGACAACTCAAGCAGTCGTCGATAGGAACTATGTAGATTATTGAATTTATCAACAATGAATAACCACAACGAAGAAAGAGTTTTCTCGATGTACTCTCTGATACCGAGGCAGCCCCTAGTAAAGGGGTTAATTTTAAGACCACTTTACAAGAGTATAGCATCCTCGAGAAGATAACACATAACCAGGAACGAATCTATATATAGCACCACGAGTTTTCAGAATAGCAGCACTTAGTTATAATGCTTTCCAAAATCTCATTAAAGAGGTCGAACGGTTTGAATACGAATATGGGATCATTAATTTACCTAGGGTCTTTTCCAGCATTTCACTCAACCAGTTGGCTAGCGAAATGCTTTGGTATTTCACGTGGTATGTTCGATATATGCAATGTTAAGAAAGCTTATCCCGCGGTAACTGGTGTAACAGCTGGATCACCTTTCCCATGCAATGGCAAAGCATACAGATATTCTAATTAAGATATACATAACAGCTGGTGCATGTGCCACACATCTTCTGCGATAAACTCGTCATCGATGCACTTAAAATGCTAAGAAGTGTTACATCTAAAGTTTATAACTAAACCCCGCCTAGGTCGGTTTGTCCATCAATCGTTGTCGTCAAGCTCAACTAACGGTACGCCCACGAAAAGAGCTATTTCGACGAGTTCGGACCAAAAAGAGAGGGGTTTTAGCTGAGTGGGATTGAGCCGACATGTGGAGAGGTGGTTGGTGGTGTGAGGGGACTGTCCGCATGCCGGATACTGATTTCAGAGAAGGTGGTGCTCAGGCGACAACAGAAGGCATCCAGTTACTGTCCAGAGTGCCATGTTTTGGCATGTCTGCAGTTTCGTACACTGCGTCCTGCTAGTCCCCAGATACCACACGGGCCCTACATAGTTTAGAACCGGCCGGCCAATTTCCTTGTATGTTCTCAGAAACGTTTCTTTTTCCTTGCAGCTCTGTACTCTATTGACAATTGCGATTGTGTGCGCGGAGAAGGAAAGCAGGCTATCAAATGTAACCCCAAAAATGTTTGAGTTGGGTGAATGCCTAGTTGAAGCCGAGGTGGTCGTTGGAGAGAGGGTTATGCTCCTTGCAGTGAATAAGCGAGAAAGTTTGGGGAGATAGCCGTTTGCTTTCATGCAGAGGTCATCAGTTCCATTCCCTGACGCCAATATCAAATAGTATAGCATATAAGATCAGGGAAAATCGGTCAGAGCAGAGGGAGCTTCGAGAGCAGAACAGAGAGAGCTTCGAGATATAAAAGTTAAACAGGAGGGGGGAGAGGGCACCACCCTGTGGAATCCCTCGCTTAAATCTGCTAGGTTTTGCTGTTTGATCTAAAAAGGTTACTGACGACTGCCGACCACCCCTATAATTCGCCGACCACCGTTTGAGTCCCTGTGTGAGAGAGGAAGCCTCGATGTCTTCTAGTAGCGTGGAATGAAAAATCATGTCAAACGCCTTTGACAAGTCCAACGATACTAGGACTGTGCTCTTAAGGTGCCGTTACGGTTAAGACCACAAGCTGCTTACGGCGTTAAGTGCTGTGCACTCTACGTTGGGGTCAGGTGGTATGTGAAGTGTGGAATTAGCAAGGCCTCAAGTGTCTTCGTGAACAGGGAATGGAGCGTTGTCGGATGGTAACACTCTCCTTTGTTAGTTGGTTTCCCCAGTTTCAGAAGTGGGACCACTTTCCCCGATTTCCACATTTCGGGAGTGATGATAGTGGCCATTTACAAGTTGAGATATGCTACGCCCGCAGGACTCAAATGTTTCAGCATCAGTATGCAAATTTCGTCGTGTCCAATGCCTTTGGAGGTTTTCGCCTTACCGATGACCACCTGGACTGCACCGCCGCTGAAAGTAAGTCATTGTTTTTGGGCAGTTTGTGCAGCCTCCTGATCAGCCGCCGCTTGGCCTTATCTACCGTAGAATGCATGCAAATTGCTGGCTAAAATGGCCCGTGCATTTCTTCGGGCTCGACGAGGCGTGACCATCGAATTAGCTTTCCTACACCAGGCAGGACCACACGGTTGACCTGAGCTTACTCACACCATAGACAAAAATGCAGGTCTTCAAAAGCTCCTCGCACTTTTTCCGTTAATTTTGGTTTACCACTTGCTGAATCTCCAACTGACGACCACTTAGGCGAGGATCCTCCGGATCGACCTGTCGTATGAGGTCACACTCATTTGCGAGAACAGCCGTTTTTGCCGGATAGTTTGGCCGGACTTCCGCGATGCGTACAGATAGAATGAAGCGAGCAGCTGCGGCGTTCGCCAGCATATACAATTGCGGGTATGGAAAAGGCGGCGAAGCTACTCTGAGTAACTTCCGCGATGCCATTCCAATCAGCTCTGTTAGAGCTGACATAGGTTCGGTGGTCCAAAGTTTGTTGTGTGCGCTGAAATCACCTTATTCCATTCGGCTTTCACCTCTGCGTAGTTCACCTATGTCGTGGCGTTTGACTGTTGTTCCTGTGAGCTTCTTGGAGCCATGCAGGCTCTCTGAGTGCTAGTTCGCATCTGCGCGTTATGCGAGCTGGTGGTTATGGAGGCGGATAATACCGAATGGCTTGAGAAACAGGGAACACAAAGCTTGTGGCCCACTCCCTGTGAGACCCAAGGCCTGAGCAGGTTCTTAGATGACTCCATCCGTTACAGGTGTTGCATCTAACCAAAGTAGAGTTCGGGTGAAGTCGCCGTTGGCTGTCGCAGATTTCTGGGGTTGGGGTCAAAGCCCTTGATGGGGTCCGCAGAACAAAACGGGTTTAGATCGCCGAACAAAATGGGATTAGGTCGCAACAGCGCTTGTTAGGGAAAAGCTCAAGTCATTCCAGTACTTAGAGTCGGCTGTCGCTGTAATATCTTTTTCTCAATATACTACTCTTTGTTATTCGTTTGTTGGTCTTCGATACCCCAGCAGCTTTTTAGATACATATGTAAATAAAGTTTCAATCTCATTTGGTTTAGCTTAATACTTTACTTTGTTTAAGCGTTTTCCAAATTATCTTAAATAACACTTACATAATAAGTATTTTCGCCTTTACTGTCAGAATGGAATAATTGAAGGAAATAATGGTTTTTTATGATCTTCGGAATAAAATAATAGAAGGAAAGAATTGTTTATTATGAGTTTGTTAAAATTAAAAAATATAAACTTTTTCTATCTACATATTTGAAGCACCATGACAACAACAAAAAAATCGGATTACTATAAACGCCCGAGGCCATCGGTGCAGNGTTAAGGAAATAATGGTTTTTTATGATCTTCTGAATAAAATAATAGAAGGAAAGAATTGTTTATTTATGAGTTTGTTAAAATTAAAAAATATAAACTTTTTCTATCTACATATTTGAAGCACCATGCCAACAACAAAAAAATCGGATTACTATAAACGCCCGAGGCCATCGGTGCAGGAGCTTAAGTTGAGCGACGCCAGTGATAAGTCTATGATGAGTTTGCGTCAAAAGAGACACGCAGCATCGTCATCTACAACTGCAAAATGCACAAACAAAATTAAATATGAAATATGTGATCAACAGGCTGCAGCCAAAGATAAATGGGGCCTAGTTGCTAGTGCCGTTAANGAATTTTTAAAGAGACACGCAGCATCGTCATCTACAACTGCAAAATGCACAAACAAAATTAAATATGAAATATGTGACCAACAGGCTGCAGCCAAAGATAAATGGGGCCTAGTTGCTAGTGCCGTTAAATATGGTGACCCAACGAGACCGCTGATTAACGTAGCAAATATCCAGCTACGGTTGTCTGAGCAAGAGTCCCCTACAACAACCCCACCCCGAAAACAACGCGGCTACGATTTTACAAGTTCCACAAACTCACATTTTGATAATTTGATTATAGCAGCGCCGAAGAAATTCAAACGCAGATGCTCGAGCGCATCCACCTCATCCAATCCAAAAAGCAGCTCTCTAACCATAAATTCAACAACAACGCCACCGAGGCTGTCAGATGAAAAGTTAGTCACCTCACAAGAAATGATCGATTCACAACATAAGGAGTCGGGTGCCAAACGCACGAATTTTCGCGGTCCCGAATGGAAGAAACCATGTCGGGAGAGCGTTGTAGCTGGTGCGCCAAAACCCTTTGTCGGCACTTGCCCGATAAATTTCGAAGCGTTTGCAAAACTATCACGTGCGCGCCAGAAATTCTTTCTCACTCGAGATCCGCGCAAGAAGTATTGCTTGGTTAATCCACAGGCATTGCGTACGAAGGCGTTCTCAGAGAAGCGTGAATTCAATATATTGACAAAGTCAGTTAAATATGCAGACAATGTTTGTGGCGAGACGCGGTCGCAATCATCAGAGTCATTTATTTGTGACCAAAAAGACTTGGAGAACCCTATGCAACTGGACTTTCAAGGCCTTGATTATCAACAAACCTATCAGGCCGACGAACAGGATGTACAAAATCAGAGCTTATATCGCAGTATAGTGCGTCACATGGAGCGACGTCGTGTCAAACAGGACATACAGGATAAAGTAGAAGGAGAATTGTTAAATGAACGCTTGACAGTGCCTAAATGCTTTGAGGTGCCGGATCGCACCGTGGAAGAGAAGGAGCCAAGCAGTGAACCACCTCTGCCGTTTTGTAAATTATTCCGCTCGGCCGACAAGCCATACAATCAAGAGAAAATAGCAGAAGAAAGCCGAAACCGCCGTGATCGTTACAAGACGCTCTATTTGCGGCGTAAAGAGCTCGCAGAGCAAGAACAAAACGCAAAAAAACGGCAAGACAAAGTTGATGAGGAGCTCAAACCCACAATGCTGGCGAAGAAGCATTTCACTGAAGTGGTAGATGGCATAGATGCAGCATGCGACCCCGATATTAAAATAGAAGGGCTGGTGCGTAAATCGCCAAAGCCAGTACAGCGTTTTCCCCATACGCTGCGCGAAACAAAGCAGTTCAAGAAGGTATTGAAGGCGGAAAATCGTATTAAACGCGACAAAGCCCTTGTTAAAAAGGAATATTTTTTGAAAAATTTCGGCAAGTTGAAGGACTACCCGGAAGCAAAGCTGGAGATTAGCAGCGATACTCCAAAACATAGCTCTGAACGCACAGAGTTCAGCGAACAGTCTAGCGATGACGAGGACGACATTGAAGTGGGTAAGTATGGTAGCAACTATAAGCTGCGTGGCTTCCACTTCAAGCTGGGCGAAAGCTTGCGCGGCAAGCAACACCAGACCGAGAAGGCCGGCGGAACGCGCAAAGAGAAGACATGCAAGACGCGTGAAGGGTGGTTGGCGGAGTTGGCGCCGAAGAAGGAAGCCATTAGGCTGGACATTGAAGAGGGCATACCGAAATTGCGTGAGCCCGATGATCCCCTGCTCAAAATCTTTCTGCCACAATTCGGTTATAAACTGCCGAAAATAAAGAGTAGCGCCGTACGCGAGTACATCGAAAAGCGGTTGGGACGTCACTATGAACGTGACTTGCGTAAAAAGTTTAGAATTGTACGACCTCGTCTCGAGTATCCAATGAAGAAGTTTAATCTGATACGTTTTCTCTATGACGAAAGGGCGCAAGACCAGCAGAGTGAGAAATCGCAGTCGGCACAGCAGGGTGATCATCTCGATTTGATGAATTTGAATACAACGCTCGAATACATGGCCGCGAAGNTAAAAAGTTTAGAATTGTACGACCTCGTCTCGAGTATCCAATGAAGAAGTTTAATCTGATACGTTTTCTCTATGACGAAAGAGCGCAAGACCAGCAGAGTGAGAAATCGCAGTCGGCACAGCAGGGTGATGATCTCGATTTGATGAATTTGAATACAACGCTCGAATACATGGCCGCGAAGGATAAAATAAAAAAACAGCACAAGGCGCAAATAAAAGAGAAGCGTCTCAAATTGCTTGGCATACCATGTTACGTGGTGAAAAAGTCCAGATTGCAAACAAAATGCGAGCAATCGGACACAGATTCAGATCCTGAATGGGTACCGGAACCGGAGCCGGAGTTAGTGGATCAGGAAGAGAATAGGCGCGCAAAGCTAGCCAAAAGCGTTAGAGTACCAATGGACATGCGAGGTAATATGCCTGCGCCCAGGTATCGAGAAACAACCATACGTCGGCATCCGCGAAAGCCACGTGACTACCTTAACGAGCGCGTACCTTCACTACTATTCGACCAGACCGTCGCCGCGGTACACAAGCCGCATTTGGTCAAACTTAGTCCCGACGAAATACACTTCAACAATTTGCGGGACGTGAAGAAGCGTGATTATTCGAAATTGTTCGAGGCGCGCCATCACCACGATCACTGGGATTATATGCAACAGAAACCGGTGGATGTACACTATCAGCCTAAGATTGTCAAGGCTCAAGTGACGAAGGGTAAGAGCAAAGAAGAGAGCGTGGTTATGGACAATTTTCGCATGGCACAACCACCCTGCAATCAATTTGTTGAGATGGATTTGACCATGCCCAAATGGAATACAAAAGAAATGGTCGAAAACTACCTGCAGAAGTCTTGGAAGCACGTAGTTGCCGATAAGACTCTTCACATTAAAGATCTGTGTCAGCCACGCGACTTCCACTATCACAGTCGTCCAGCTGAAGATTTCGAAGAACTCGATTATCCAGGACGCAAAGAGTATTTGGAGTTCTTACATGAAGTGCGCAAGGCGCTTTATGAAACCAAAGTGAACGAAGATGAGGGCCAGATATTTACTGTCCATCGTGACGAAATAGTTCAAGAAATAGAAGAGGATCTTAAAAGTATTGAGACGTGTCTGACCTCGCTTAGTAGTTCTGTGTGCACGAATCTAACGAACGACAGTGGCAGTTTTCTGCTAATGGAAGGCAAAACGAAAATTCCACTCGACTATATACGCAAATCAGTGGTGCCATTCGAAGCGTTGAATCGTTGTCGCTTCAAGTTGGAGCCACTCGATATCGAGGCTGAAGAAAATAATCCTTTTGTGGTGCTCCCCTTTGCGGGACAGCGCAAGGCGCAGTTGAAATTGAGCACACCTAAAGATAGCTTCTTTACATTCAACACGCGCCTACGGAATGGTTTGCGTTTGCGCCTTGAGGTTCCGGTAGAAGATGTACGTCAAAAACTTATTGGCCACGGACCGCATAAGTATCGCAGCGTAGTGACGACTGATATCGATGAAAACTATGTGGATGAATTGAAAAATCGTCCACCAGTGAAAATGTTCAATTTCAAAAGCGGCAGGTCGTTTATTAAGGATGCACAGCGTTTGAAATTCGAATCTATGCTCATACAAGGTCAAATAGTGCGTATGAAAATCTACGATAGGTTAAACGAGCACCATTGGGAGAATATGCTGACTTTGAAGTCACTATATGAGAAGCTTTTCGCAAAGTGGGAGAAAAGTGAATACGAAGCCGCCACGTCGGTGGTACATAAGGTAAGTGTGTTTAGTTTGCCTATTTACTCACACCAAATAAACTTATTACGTTAACATACAAAGGCTCAATCAAATTAAAAAATAAATCTTAAACATTATAACAACAGTCGTTACGTATTCCCTAATTGCTTTTACCACTGTACATTTACATACTTTCAATTGATTTCCTCAAGCAGGGGACTCCTTTTCTTGTTACCACAAGCTGCCCATGGTTGTACTAAGATCATACCGTAGTTGTCAGGGAGCTCTCTAAACCGCATAATTTATCTATCGATTGAAGAATTGTCGGACTGTAGCTTTAGGACTTGTCTGTTGGATTTTAGCACATTACCTGACCCTGATCGATCCAGCTGCAGCCTCGTCCAAAGTTATGGCTCTAATTACTGGTTGTCGTTGTCCAAGCGGCTACTTAACCCTCCTTTTTGGGCCCATGAAAAAAGGTGTTTCAACGGCGTCGGGCCAAAAAGACAGGCNGAGCTGCAGCCTCGTCCAAAGTTATGGCTCTAATTACTGGTTGTCGTTGTCCAAGCGGCTACTTAACCCTCCTTTCTGGGCCCATGAAAAAAGGTGTTTCAACGGCGTCGGGCCAAAAAGACAGGCTCAGTTAAGTGGGTTTAAGAAGGCATTCGAAAATGTGGTTTGGATGAGGTTCGAATATTAATATGTAAGCACGAGTTTTACCATCCTGGTGTATCCAGACAGTAGTTTTCCCAGAGTTTCGCGGATCTCTCGAGGCACTTTCTCTGTTATAGGAGATGGTTGAACTTCGATGACGGCATTTGAGGAGAGAGAGAGAGTTCGTGAACGTGGCGATGATGTCCATCCCCCACCAGGCAGCAACAACCACTGCGGCAAACGCAACAGGACGAAGGTAGACCACCCCACATTTCTCTCATCACCGACATCGTGACCAACCTCCCAAGGTATACAAAACTTTTACAACTGAACTGTAACGGACCGTATTTCGACGGGTCGGACCACAGCGAGAGGGATGTTCGCTGCGTAGTGTAGCGCTGACATGTGAAGAGGGGGTTGGTGTCATGGGGACGGTGGGGGTCTCCATATACCGGGCATTCATTCATTCATTCTGGAAAAGTAGCTGTTGAGGCGGCTACAATATATTGACCGTAATTGGCCCAGAGTAACCGATACCTGTAATAATCTTCNAAGAGGGGGTTGGTGTCATGGGGACGGTAGAGGTCTCCATATACCGGGCATTCATTCATTCATTCTGGAAAAGTAGCTGTTGAGGCGGCTACAATATATTGACCGTAATTGGCCCAGAGTAACCGATACCTGTAATAATCTTCCGTTTCTCTTTAAGGAGGTTGATTAGAAGCCACAATAAGATTGTAGGCTGCCGTAAACCTAAGGATATTTGTCAGTCTAGTTCTTTCATTCCTGGACTTATTGCAAGGAATATCTAACGCGTTCTCCACTATTCGCCTTTGTTTTGATATCCGAATCAATGATGCTTTCCATTCGATTTTTCCAGGTGAAATCCTATTACGACCGCACAGACGCTTTGAAGCGTGAATTTCGTGAATTAGAACGCCAACAAATTGTGCTTAATATGGACATTGTTTTCATTGAAGGCCATTGGATTCGTCGTATAATGTTACAAAACTTTCACTATTTGCTCGGTGATTCGGAGTGGCGTTACGAAAACGATTGGATACATCGCATTGAACAACCGGTACAGCGCGATTCCGAGTGTGATGAGGAAGAGGAAGAAGAAGAAGAGAATGGCTATGGGAAAGAATGCGAAAGGGTGGTGATTGAATTGGAGAACTTCGAAGAGTCGATCGCCAAACGCAATATTGTAAATATACGTAAGCGTGACAAAGACGACGCGTGGGCAATTAAGGCCTATTATGAGGATGTATATCTACAAAACTTGCATCCTATACTAATTGTATTTCCCGATGCGGAGAGTTTTATGCGTGGCATAGAAAATTTGAAAATTAAAACCTTTGTATTGTTGCTCGAAATGCACTTTACGCTATCCATATACACTGAGCTGCAGAGTAGGTTGGATACTTTTGAGGAATGGTGTCTAGAGGATTTGCGCGAAAAGCAAGCGTATGTTTCGCGCAAATGTGCAAAGCTGTATTTTATGTCCGATCGTGCGGCAGAAATGAAGAAACGTACAATTGAATTTTTGAATAAACCCATTGAGGAATCATTCAGCGATGATAATTTCATCAAACATCGTGCGGTCATTGCTGAGGTGTGGCGCGAAATTGTACCGGCAAATATGCGCAGCGCTAGTGGTGAAGATCCTGAGCCTTTCGAAATGGTCGCCATGATTTCCGAAGTGGTGTTGGAGCTGATATGTAAGTTTTCTGATTATGGTTTTTAAAAATATTACATATTCGGTTTGAATTTTTATCTTCCGTGAAACTGATATGAATTTCTGAATCTATTGAGTTGCCAAATAAATATCCCAGTAGATAATTTCAGGAGTTAAAGCCGTTCCGAAAGGCCTTCCTGAGAGTCAAGAGGCCTTCCACTCTACACTCCTTTCTTCATTCTTTTTTGTATGGAGTAGCGCAAATTGAAGGGCTTCTTATTTCGCTACCTATAGAACGCCTTTCAGAAGGGCTTTTATAGGACGTACTTCGGAAGACCTTTTGGAGGAGTTCTTTTAAAGTTGCTTCTTTAATTTATAAAAATCATACATCTTTGAGCTATTTGCTTATGGTTTATTTCAAATATGTGTTATTGCAACTTAAAATGTTTATTGAAATTCTTTTGTAATGCTAAATAATATAAATTTATGCANCTATTTGCTTATGGTTTATATCAAATATGTGTTATTGCAACTTAAAATGTTTATTGAATTTCTTTTGTAATGCTAAATAATATAAATTTATGCATTCGCGTAAATTGTAAATGAATAAGCCCTTCTACAAGGCATGCAAGGAAGAACTTTTTTCAGCCCTTCTTGGGTAGGCCTCTTAGAATAGCTTCACTTAAGAAGACTTACCTAAATTATTTTCTGGGATATTATAAAGCANTAAAAAAATATCCCAGTAGATAATTTCAGGAGTTAAAAGCCCTTCCGAAAGGCCTTCCTAAGAGTCAAGAGGCCTTCCACTCTACACTCCTTTCTTCTTTCTTTTTTGTATGGAGTAGCGCAAATTGAAGGGCTTCTTATTTCGCTACCTATAGAACGCCNCAAATAAATATCCCAGTAGATAATTTCAGGAGTTAAAGCCGTTCCGAAAGGCCTTCCTGAGAGTCAAGAGGCCTTCCACTCTACACTCCTTTCTTCATTCTTTTTTGTATGGAGTAGCGCAAATTGAAGGGCTTCTTATTTCGCTACCTATAGAACGCCTTTCAGAAGGGCTTTTATAGGACGTACTTCGGAAGACCTTTTGGAGGAGTTCTTTTAAAGTTGCTTCTTTAATTTATAAAAATCATACATCTTTGAGCTATTTGCTTATGGTTTATATCAAATATGTGTTATTGCAACTTAAAATGTTTATTGAAATTCTTTTGTAATGCTAAATAATATAAATTTATGCATTCGCGTAAATTGTAAATGAATAAGCCCTTCTACAAGGCATGCAAGGAAGAACTTTTTTCAGCCCTTCTTGGGTAGGCCTCTTAGAATAGCTTCACTTAAGAAGACTTACCTAAATTATTTTCTGGGATATTATAAAGCACTTCAGTAATACACCAATTATTTTATTTTATCTTTGGTTTGAAAATCCGTATATCTGGTTCTTTTCTGTTATTCGGAAATCCGGTTAATACCACTTTATTAACTAGATATCCGGATGTTTCAATCAGATATTGGCAAACACAGTCGCCGGATAGAACTCCCAATCCTATTATAAAGAAAGAATATTTATAGTTTTCTAAAATGAAAATGAACTTTTGGTATTTAAAAGGGCAAAGTTAGAAGAATGACACTTGAGAGGTTAAGTAACTATATTCAAAAAATTAATTTCTAAGTTTCTTAAGTTTTGAAACGACACAAAAAAACGCCAAAACACGCCAACTTAATATTGAGTGGCAGATTATTGATCTGTATACAATTTTTCAAGAGATATTTTCATTTTTATGAAAAAAATTTAAACTTTAAGGAAAAAATAAAAAAATAAACCTTTTTTTTATTTGTATTAAAGCTTGTTCTTTTACAAAGAAATTAAGCTCCTAACGATGAAAATCGATGGATAAATAAAAAAGTTGTGAATGGTCAAATGAAAATGTGCAATAATTTTTTTGTATGAAAAAGGAGCAGATGTTACTCATACACCATATCGTACACGGTCGTACTCGTACATGGCGTATGAGTAACGCTCGTATCTATACTTTCTTTCACAGAATAATTCTTATTTTTGGATTCCAAGAATGGATACTGCGGTTTTTTCCGAAATATTGCATTTATACTTTTTTTGCCAGCCTATATTTTTTAATACATACACAGTGTTAGCGGAAACACGTTTTAAAAATGTATTACTCATGTGACCCAAAAATTAACGATATTTTGAAGACACTTCAAACTAGAATATTGTTGTTGTGCAACTTTTTTGAATTTTTTTTTGAGAAATTTAGATTTACATCGCTTTTGTAAGACACACCAT